>NC_133657.1:206285385-206544104 GCF_009905375.1 Apium graveolens | reverse complement strand
TAATCATTTTTGCTAAAAACTTTAAAGTGCATAACATTGGACTTAATTGAAGGTACCCCAATGAAAATTTTGTACATAATATTTATATTTTACCTAAGATTAAAGGATACTTATTTTCTTGAGTATTTTCTATAAATAAGTTGAGTTGATATCATATAAAATTATAATTGCTCTCATTTATTTCAAGGTAGGTGATGTGCATAAATTTTATTATTAGTGACTTTCAACAGTTTAAAGAATAATATGTTAGGAGAAAAGAAACCAATACATTTACATCAAAATTTGTGTTTGATAGTAATTGTACCTTTATTTAAGTTATGGTTACTTCTGATTTCTCGTTTTACTTTTGGGTTTATTACAATATTTAAGTGAATTTTTTATTTATTTTGGTAGTATAGCCTCTTCATTGTCAGTCAATCCTCTGTCAGATAGGAAAAATCATTATCTATATAATATAAACAATACTTTTCTAAGTTTGTAGTTTAGGAAAATTTACAATTTTTCAAAGCTTGTATGTTTCTAATTGTTTTCCAACTTCTTGTTACTAAAGAAGAAGTATGTCTTTTTTTGGGAATCCACTTTACTTTGCATTAGTTGTTTGCAAATTCTTGTAGATTTAACTTTATATTTGACTAAACTGCATTTTTTTTTTATTTTTTATATTGTAGGGAACCCGCAGCCGCTACCCTTCGGGTGCCCACTGGGTGAGTCAATAGCCTGCAAACCACGTGATCCAAGGTAAACCGCATTTAAGCGACAAGCTCCGACTCATGTTCATACAGATACCTCGTCGAGAATAGTGAAATTTCATGTTAAGTTTGGATAGTCTAATGCACTTGATAGTAGCGTTTTGCCTTATTTGTCAACTTATTTAGGATTCGGAATCAAGGTATGGACATGAAGGGTAATATTAATATCTCATAATGTCATAGGTCCGGAAGTTGGGAACAGAAGTCGTACGAACATTTCCCATAATGTCTAGAAGGTCGACTTAAGAAACTATTTATTTACACCTTATGATGATTTCAGGAATGTAAGTGGGGCAGTTCGTGAACTCTGATCACACGTCAAGATGATTAGATAATTTGTTCAGTTTCTAAGGCAAAATAATATAAGGCATATCAACAAATCACAATCTTCTCTGTGTTGGGCTTGTATGAATTACTCAAGGTATTGCATCGCGCACTTCGCCTTATGTCAATTTCGAAATTGAAACTTGACACGGTCACATGATTAGTTTTTTAAATTGTAGAAAATTGCGAAATATTATGTGTGACATTGATCTTATATCACTTTGATTACTTATTTAATTTTTAGAAAATTTAACCAGTGAAGAAGAATGATGATCACATGCTATCTATTAGAAAGGATCGGAGGTGGAGGAACCATATGGACGAGGTTAGCTTTTTCGGCAAGAATCTAAATCATTTGCAGTCTGTAGCGAAATTGCAAAGTATATCTATATAATATTAGTTTTATTTATAAATTCAAAAATTGAAATGATAATCTTAGTGAAACCAGAGTCTACATATTTGATATAACTTCAAACTGATATGGTATATCACCTTCAGGTTTTCTACTTCCATGTATAGTTAGGGGTCGTTGTCGATTAAACTGTTCATCTTTATTATTTTGTTCACTCCCTTCTTTTCTTGCACCTGGTAATTTTTTCTCTACTTTTATCAAAAAAAGTCTCATTATTCTACTTCTCATTACCTCTAATTAAATTCATAGTTATATTTTTTTTGTCAAATTTAAAGCAGATTTTATTGATAACTTGAAAGAGACTCAATCGGGACAAACCCCCAACTGATCATACAACCAGATTAAAAGAAGAGATAAATAATTAGCCGTTTTGTCTCCGGAGTGCTTAACAAACTAAATATAAATATTGTGAAAATTAAAAATGAAGGTAACGGTTTCTCGAGAAATCCAGCATGCATCTCCAACAGTAGCTTCACAATTGATTCTCACATTAATTCTATTGATAGTGCAATGTTCATAGGACTTAGTTGCAACAACTGAGCTTAGAGACCTCGTGTTATGAACAAATATTTTTTGTGAGAGGTGGGCACATGTGATTTTCACCACCGTTCCAAGCGTACCTCAGCTATCTACTAGTCGGACACCAGCTTTACACCTGTCGAAAGTGTTGTTGATGCGAGATATCCAGATCTCCTAATACATCGTCAAATTCATTTTTAACACAACCACCATATCGCACAAAGAAAGACACATCGCATAAAGCGTGACAATCAAACACACAAATAATAATTTATAACGAATAATACGGAAAAAAACCCAAAATTCAAAAATCTCGGAATAACACCAAATTGTAATACCAAATTGTAATATGTTGTTAGACTGGAGATTTTGAATCTAAAAACTGAATTTTATTATAAAATCCAAGCTCTTACGTTAGTAGATCTGAAAACTAAAGTGAAGAATTGTAATGGATTTTTGGAGTTTTGTGAAATAAATTTTGATTTTATTAAAAAAAAGTAAACAAAATGAGGAGATTGAGATGAATATGGAGATAAAGATGGATAGAAAGGGTGAAAAAGAAGGTAGGGCGCCTACGGTTATAATAAGGCAGGACGGTCGACTCTCATGCGAGAGTTATTTAATTCATAGTTGTAATTTTAGAATATGCACAAGGATATTTTAACTTTCTAAAACTTTGGCAGTAAAGGACCATTTTTACAAGGAGTGGGTGTAGTTTGGGTTTTCTTACGAAAAACACAATATTTCTCAATAGTTATCATTTTATATTTTTACATGTTTTTATACGGTTAGAAGTGACAAAATAGGTGGGATAATAGGTGTGTATAGACCAAATGTATTGTGAGATAGAGCTAGTTTCGTGGCTTTCCATACGATAAAAAGGTTAGGACTGAAAACGCTTTTACTTGCTTTATATTTTAGCTTAACAACTTTTAATGTTACAATGTGTAACTTAGGTATAATTTTTTGTTATCCTTTGATTACTAGTTTTGTGAAAAATGGAAGCTCTATAAGTTGTGGCCAAAGTCTTGCTTTGGCTCCCACGATATAAGCATAAAATTTTCATTTGTATATTACATTATTTAAGTTCTACCTTAACTTTAATCATATTTACACAATAAAGATGTATTCATAGTGGATGCATAATATTGACATTTTACCTAAACTACTGACTATATGGCAGGATAACATAAATGAGGCCTAGTCTGGATAGTGGTTTGCAGATGCCGGAGTAAGGGGCTAGTACAAGACGGATCTTCTTCCTTAAGCTAAATTCGTTACATAGAGAGACCTCATATTTAACATCAATATCGAGGATAGTGGGAGTTTTTGTTAAGTTTATAGGGCAAATCGCTACTACAAGTGCATCGGACTATCTAAAATTGTTGTATATGGGCCGATAAAGTTTAGTTTATTTCTGACTCGGAATCAAAACTCTACCAATTTTTCAAGCAAGACTTTTAACTTGATTCAGGTTATCATATATGTTAAATATAAGTTATCAAAGTTGGCTCTTGAAAACTTGTGGAGGCATTAGAGGTACGGATACTAAAGCTAGTGGTAATATCTCAGAATATCATAGGTCCCAATGTCTGGATACTATCTACTTATTATACCTTATTATGATTTAAGGAATTTAAATGAAAAGTATGTAATACTCTTAGTTTCTTGACCCTAATTTTTTTAGCTAAACATTTTTGGCTAGGTCTTTTTAGATTCACCTCTTGAGCTCAAACTTATGCTCGTATCTTCATAACTTTAATCATATCTTCAATACACCTAACTCCATTATATTGTCCCCAAGCTTTGTAGGCACAACTCACCTTAAGTAGAATTCTTTTAAAATTAATTAAGAAAAAGACTTAAAAATCAATAATTGAGAATAACATAATTATTGAAATCAAATTTCCCATTTTGGTGGCTACTTCCCAAATATTACATGTATGAAAAAGCTACCCATGAAGTAATAATTGTGAAATTACATAAAAATAATATTTGTAAAACCATTATCGGCTAAAATATTTATTGTAATAAATGTATTCTTATATGAAGAAAATAGTTTTTTTTATAGGGAACATCGATACATATAAACTAAACAAAAATGTGGGAGAATAGGTGTGTATAAACCAAATGTACTATAAGATTTAGTTAGTTTCGGGGCTTTCCAAAAAGATAAAATGGTTGGGACCAGTTACTACTTTTACTTGTCTTATTTATATTTTAGCTTAACAAATTGTAACATTACAATGTATAACTTAAGTATAATTTATCTTCATCACACATGATCCAAAAATTGTAACTAAAATTATATAAAATAGACATAAAAATCAATCAATATAAGATTAAAATTTTGGGTATCTAGAATCTTCCTATCAAGTATATATTCCACCAAACATTCTCATTTTAAGTGAGTATAGACCATAGACCATCCTGATATACATCAGTATAACATATAAAAATATTGCTAGATTTGTTGTTGGTGGTTTTTCATTATATAATCTTGAAATCTTATATCACTGCTTGAAATTTTGGATTATTATATATCAATCTGAGTAGTAGTTATATGTTTACGGGAGTGTATAGTTATGGTTTTAGTTATGTTTTACAGGTGTTTATTGGTAATGACACTTACTATATTTTAATTCTCTTTACCTTGTAGAAAGAAAATATTTTGTTTGCAAAAAATAGTGCAAAACACTTGTTATACACCCAATACATAATGTTTTGGTTATAATTAATATATCTTGATCCAAGCAATACATTTTGACTGATACCTTTTGTGACGAGTTATTTGTTTAAGATAAGGGAAAGGAAAGATAAGGATGAGAAAGGATGGTGAATTAAATAACATAATAAAGATGTTTAAGGTGAAATTGTGGGTTTATTTTAACATACTGATGTATGTAAAACCGTTAAAATTTGATCCAAAAGGATACACAGTTTCTAATATAAATAAGTTTCCAACTTCTGCAAACACATTAAAAAATATGTCCCACAAAAAGTTTATGTTCATGTTCGTCGTAATTTCTCATTATTATTCGCACAACTTCTAAATATATTTATCAATAACTTCTCGTTGCCATCAATCAAACAATTCATTATTGTGATAAAAAGAGTAATAAACTCAAGTTTTAGTGTAACTAATTATTAGTAACATCCAATATCAATTAATTTTAAATTTATAAAATCAAAAAATACTAGTATTGTACTATTATGTATAATATACATCACTTCACAAAAATATTTATAATATTAGAGTACCATTAATTCAAATCATACATAATACGTAAAACATTCTAGCATATGCTTAAGTTTAGCATCTTTGGTAGAGCTTGAATATATTGTCTTTTTTTACCCAAGCCTCCCATCCAAAATTTTAACTATCAGGCGGCGGGAATATCATTACATTTTTAGACCAACCACATAGTATAATATTTCAATGAACGAGAATATTAGGAAGATCATCGGATAAACTCTTTCTTGAAAAAATAATCATTTTTTTCTAAAACTTTAAAGTGCAAAACATTGGACTTAATTGGAGGTACCCCAGTGAAATATTTGTACGATAATATCTATTATTGTATCCAAATTAAAGGATACTTATTTTCTTGAGTATTTTATTATAATAAGTTGAGTTGATATCATATAAAATATAATTGTTCTAATTTATTTCAAGGTAGGTGATGTGAATAAGTTTTAATTATTAGTGACTTTTAACACTTAAAGAAAAATAATGTTAGGAGAAAAGAAACCAATATATTTTACACAAAATTTTGTGTTAATAGTAATTGTACCTTTATTTTACGTTGCGGTTACTTCTGATTTCTCATTTTTACTTTTGGGTTTATTATAATATTTAAGTGAAATTTTTATTTATTTTCGTACATAGTCTCTTCACTGTCCGCCAATACCCTGTCAAGATAGGAAACATCATTATCTATATAAAATAAACAATATTTTTCTAAGTTTGCAGTTCAGGATTGCCAAATTTATAATTTTTTAATATGACCAAATCTATTGTAATATGTAATTGTTATATTGGAGCTTTCCTCTATACCAACATGTAAATGTTATACGACTACTATTTTTGTAAATCTTGCAAAATGCTACTCATTCAAAGCTTGTATGTTTCTATTTATTTTCCAACTTCTTGTTACTAAAGAAAAAGTATGTCTTCTTTTGGGAATCCACTTTACTTTGCATTAGTTATTTGAATTCTTATATATTTACCTTTATATTTGACTAAACTACATATTTTTAATTGCTTTGTTTGAATAAATCATATTTTCATGTTCATAGAGATACCTCGTTGAGAATAGTAAATTTTATGTTAAGTTTGGATAGTCTAATCCACTTGGTAGTACCGTTTTGCCTTATTTGTCAACTTATTTCGGATTAGGAATCAAGGTAGGGACATGAAATGTAATGTTAATATCTCATAATGTCATAGGCCCGGAAGTTGGGAAGAGAAGTCGTACGAACATTTCCCATAATGTCTAGAAGGTCGACTTAAGAAACTATCTATTTACACCTTACAATGATTTCAAGAATGTAAGTGGGGGAGTTCGTAATAATCTGATCACACGTTGAGATAATTAGATAATTTGTTTAGTTTTTAAGGCAATATAATATAACTAGGCGTATCAACAATTCACAATCTTATCTGTGTTGGGCTTGTATGAATTACTCAAGGTATTGCATCGCATACTTCGCCTTATGTCAATTTCGAAATTGAAACTTGACACCATCACATGATTAGTTTTTAAAATTGTAGAAAATTGTGAAATATTATGTGTGACATTGATCTTATATCACTTTGATTACTTATTTAAATTTTATAAAATTTAACCAGTGAAGAAGAATGATGATCACATGCTATCTATCAGAAAGGATTGGAGGTGGAGGAACCATATGGATGAGGTTAGCTTTTTCGGCAAGAATCTAAATCATTTGCAGTCTGTTGCGAATTTGTAAAGTATATCTATATAATATTAGTTTTGTTTATAAATTCAAAAATCGAAATGATAATCTTAGTGGAACCAGAGTCTACATATTTGGTGTAAATTCAAACTGATATGGTATATCACCTTCAGGTTTTCTACTTTCATATATAGTTAGGGGTCGTTGTCGATTAAACAGTTCATCTTTATTATTCTGTTCTCTCCCTTCTTTTCTTGGTACTGATAATTTGTTCTCTACTTTTATCAAAAAAAAAATCTCATTATTCTAGTTCCCATTACCTCTAATTAAATTCATAGATGTAAATTTTTTTTTGTCAAATTTAAAGCAGATTTCATTGATAACTTGAAAGGGACTCAATCGGGACAAACCCCCAACTAATTATGCAACCAGGTTGAAAATTAAATAGAGTTACATAATTAGCCGTTTTGTCTCCGGATTGCTTAACAAACTGAATACAAATAATTTGAAAATTAAAAATGAAGGTAACGGTTTTCCGGGCAATCCAGCATGCATCTCCCCCGAAAATAATAGTTTCATAATTGACCCTCATATTAATTTCATTGATAGTCAATGTCACAGGATTCAGTTGCAAAAACTGAGCTTAGAGACCTCATGTTATGAACAAATATATTTTGTGAGAGATGAGCACATGTGATATTCACCACCGTTCCAAGCGCTCCCCAGCTATCTACTAGCCGGACACCCGCTCTAGACCTGCCGAAAGTGTTGTTGATGCGAGATATCCAGATCTCCCAATATACCGTCAAATTCATTTTTAACACAACCACCACATCGCACAAAATGAGACACATCGCATAAAGCGAGACAATCAAACACACAAATAATAACTTAAACAGAATAGTATGAAAAAATACAAAATTCAAAAAACTCGGAATAACACCAAATTGTAATACCAAATCGTAATATGTTGTTAGACCAGAAATTTTGAATCCAAAAACTGATTTTTATTATAAAATTCAAGCTCTTACCTTAGTAGATCTGAAAACTAAAATGAAGAATTGTAATGGATTTTTGTATATTTGTGGAACAAATCTCGATTTTATTAAAAAAGTAAACAAAATGAGGAGATTGAGATGGATCGAAAGGGTGAAAAAGAAGGTTAGGCGGTTATGGTTAGAAGAAGGTAGGGCGGCCGACTCTCATGCGGGAGTTATTTATTTAATTCATAGTTGTAATTTTAGATTATGCACAAGGATATTTGAACTTTCTAAAACTGTGGCAGTAAAGGACCATTTTTACAAGGAGTGAGTGTATTTTGGGTTTTCGTATGAAAAACACAATATTTTTCATGAGTTATCATTTTATATTTTTATATATTTTTTATACGGTTAGAAGTGACAAAATAGATGGGAGAATAGTTGTGTATAGACCAAATGTAGTGTGAGATAGAGCTACTTTCGTGGCTTTCCACAAGACAAAAAGGTTAGAACCGATAACATCTTTTACTTGTTTTATATTTTAGCTTAACAACTTTTAACGTTACAATGTGTAACTTAGGTTTAATTTTTCGTTATCCTTTAACTACTAGTTTTGTGAAAAAGTGGAAGCTCTATAAGTTGTGGCCAAAGTCTTGCTTTGGCTCGGTCTATTCTCAATTTGGAATTACGGGTCAAGCTGTAGTATTTTTAACATTTTATCCTATGCATCAAGAAGCAACCTCGAAATCAAGATATCCACCAACACAGGCTAGAACAAATATACCTTTTCATGACACAAATTTTGCACTAGTTATATCAGAAAATTCCCTATTTATGATTAAAAAAATTATATTGCATTGTATATTTTAAAAAATTTGAAAAAGACTATTATGCCTCTTGAAAAGTTTACTAAGGATAGTGGTAATAAGGATACTTCTCAAATATTATATTATATGTATGAAAAAGCTACCCATAAAATAATAATTGTGAAATTACATAAAAATAATTTTTGTTAAACCATTATGGGCTAAAACATTTATTGTAAAAAATTTATTCTTATATGTAGAAAAGAGTTTTTTATAGAAAAAATTGATACGTATAAATCAAACAAAAATGTGGGAGAATAGGTGTGTATAAATCAAATGTTCTATAAGATTGAGTTAGTGTGAGGGCTTTTCAAAAGACAGAATGATTGGGACCAGTTACTACTTTTTCTTGTATATTTATATTTTAGCTTAAGAACTTTTAACGTTAAAATATATATAACGAAAGTATAATTTATCTCATCATTAACAAATCAAAATATGTAAGGAAAATATATAAAATAGACATAAAAATCAATCAATATAAGATTATAATTTTGGATCTCTGGAATCTTCCTATTAAGTATATATTCCATCAAACATTCTCATTGTGAGTGAGTATAGACCATAGACCATTCTTATACATCAGTATAACATATAAAAATATTGCTACATTGGTTCTTGGTGGGTTTTTGTTATATAATCTTAAAATCTTATATCACTGCTTGAAATTCTGGATTATTAGTTATCAATGTGAGTAGTAGTTATGTTTTACAGGTGTATGTAGTTATGTTTTTAGTTATGTTTTACAGGTGTTTATTGGACTCGCACTAGCTATGTGTTATTAGTTATCATTTTGATCAGTTTTAAATTTTCTAGAATTGAAGAAATGGAGAAGGCTCACAGGGTATCAATCAAAACCGAGGAAGAACAAATTAATGAGGTTAGCTTTTTCTCTCTCCAGTCAAGGAAGTCTAGAAATTATTATCTTATTGTAAATAACCAAGTCTACATACGTGATTTAATTACAGGGTGCCATGGTTTTACCTCCACCTCCTGGTTTTCCACCCAGACGGCTAAGGTTTGTTATCTAAATATTTGTTCATTAGTGAATTGTGAGTAGTGCTGCAGGTACCAAATTGGGTATCAAAAAAAATTTCTAAATGATGGGACATGGAGTATCAGACTATTTCAATTGATACTTTTAATATGAATATATGAAGTGCCATTTGGGAACCATTTTGGGATCCAATTTGGGGCTTTAGCAATTTACTTAAATTGTCTCCTTTTTTTGTTAAATAATTATCTTTCAATAAAACAGTGTCATGCTTGTAATTTTGTTGTATCCATACACCAAAGGTAGTCCACCTTTATCAAATATAATCTGACTTTATCAAATATATTTTGAAGCTCACTATCAGCACATCCTAGTGTTTCTTCCGCTCAGCTAACAAGTATCAATGTTCAATCATCAGATGTAAGGGCACAAGCATTACAAAGGTTTGTAAGCCTAAATTACAAGCCTTTCTTACTATAGATTACTATTTCTAAACTCGCTGGATCTAATATATTCTATACAGTGAACTAGAGCAGAATGAGAAGAAAAGGAAGAAGAGAGTTCTCGCAAGCCGTGAAGCTCGGGAGAGGAAGAAGGTATTCCCAATATATGTATTCTTGTGTACATTTTCCAAAGTGTATCACTCTTGTATATGATTTATAATGATATTTGATGTCAGGCCTATATCAAGTTCTTAGAAGATAGTTGTCAGGAGAAGGCTCTTCTAATAGAGTCTCTTACATTAGAGAATAATCGATTGCAGGAGGAAAACAAGAACTTGGAAACTGTCATGGCTCTCCTAAAGGTATTTCATATAATTATTTATTTCCTTTAATAGATCTTCTGTATTTAAGAGACCCGTATTTAAAGAAATTATGGAACACTGTTCCTCATTCACACAACTTTGTCCTTGCTTAAATAGAGAATTTTACATTTGATGATTAGTGTCTAAATTAGGATGCACTTCTGCAATATAAGCATAAAGTTTTCATTTGTATATTACATTGTTTAAGTTCTACCTTAACTTGAATCATATTTACACGATAAAAATGTATTCATAGTGGATGCATACTATTGACATTTGACCTAAACTACTGACTATATGGCAGGATAACATAAATGAGGCCGAGAGAATTCTGGATAGTGGTTTGCAGATGCCGGAATAAGGGGCTAGTACAAGACGGATCTTCTTCCTTTAAGCTAAATTCGTTAAAGTTTGTAATAGTTGATTGTTATAATTGATTGTGAGTTGTTAGACATTAATGAAATATCTTTTTAGGTTTTTTGTTGGATATTATGACTTATACTTACCTTTGATAACTCATACAATATGATTAAGGTTACTGATATATAGTTGCAGACTCCAAGACTTATACTTACCTTTGTTAGACAAAAATGTTGTAGAAAAACATTTTTGTGGTTGAAAAATATACACCAATGCATATATTGATACATTTTATGCAGTATGTCGTTCAACATATCATAACGTCATGTAAGAAAATATTCAAGCATGTTCAGCAGGTAGAACAAGTCATATTAGAACGTATCTTATTATAATTTTGATTGCAAAAACTAGTGTAGAATGTATTTTATTATAATTTTGATTGCAAAAAAAATAGTGCAGAACACTTGTTAGAACGTATACTAAATACAGAAGGTTTTGATTATAATTAATCTATCTTCATCCCAGCAAAACACTTTGACCAATAGCTTTTGTGACGAGTTATTTGTTTAAGATAAGGAAACCGAGAAGATAAGAATAAGAAAGGACAGTGAATTAAATAACATAATGAAGATGTTTAAGGTGAAATTGTGGTTTTATTTTAACCACAGTGAATGTGTGTAAAACATTCAAATTTGGTCTAAACGGATACATAATTTCCAATGTAATTAAGTTTCCAGCTTATGCAAAAACATTAAAAATAATGGATAATGTTCATGATATTTCCTTCGTAAAGTTTAACATAAACAAAATTAGGGGATGAAAAAGTTTCCATGAGAGTGGTTCGTGGATGTTTGACCAACAGGCTAGTGTAAGTGATGGAGCTATTATCTTTAAGCTAAATTTGTTGCAACTTGTAAAAAGTGGCTTATATAATTGATTCTAACTACTAGCCAATTTAATAAATCTCAAAAAATAGATACTTTGATATATATTGGTATTTAGATGGAAAATGATGGTTAATACACTCACTTGTCACTCAAAACTTAATTAGAACATAAAAATATTTATTTAATGACAAAAGCATAAAACTCGGTACATCTTTTATAAAAAAAAATCTCATTATTCTACTTATACCTCTAAATTTATAGTTGTAATTTTAAAATATGCATAAAGATATTTTAACTTTCTAAAATTTCGGCAGTAATGGAGGCAGCGAGTGTAACATCTTTCTTCTTACGAAAAACACAACATCGTTCATGAGTTATCATTTTATATTTTTATATATTTCCATACGGTTAGATGCATAAACCAGATAACATAGGTGGGAGAATAGGTGTGTATAGATCAAATGTAGTATGAGATAAAAGGTTAGGACTGATAACCTATTTTAGGTTAACAACTATTAACTTTACAATGTGTAACTAGGTCTAGTTTATCTTTATACTTTGACTACTAGTTTTGTGGAAAAGTTGAAGCTCTGTAAGTTATGGCCAAAGTCTTACTTTGACTCTCTTGATTCCAAGTTTGGAATTATGGTCAAACTGTAATATTTTTAACATTTTCTCGTATGCATGAAGCAACCTCAAAATCAAGATATTCACCAACCCACACTAGAACAAGTATACCTTTTCACTACATAAATTTTATATTAGTTACATCGTAAATTCCCTATTTATGATTAAAAAAATTATGTTGGCTTATATTTTAAAATATTTTCGAACTTCTTGTTACTTGGTACTATACTTTACTTTGCATTTAGTTGTAACAACATTTTTCATTGCAAATTCTTGTGGATTTACTTTGTATTTGACTAAGGTGCATTTTTTAATTGTCGTGTTTCAATAAATCGTGTTGTTCATGTGCATATAGAGACCTCGTCTGTAACATTATCTATTCATATGTTTTTCATGGCACACTATTCCGCTGACCTATGAACAAAGCACTTAGCACATGATCAAAGTGCCTACATACTTCCATATATACAATATTACACAATAGTATAAAATGACTAGCCCATCCCAACTGACAAGCCCAATCCAATCATCAAAATAACTATTAGACAAAAAACCTAACTTCTATTCTCTCTTTCTAATCTCCCCTAACCTATCATCTCTTCTAAATTCCTAAATCCCTTTTTTTAGTAAATAATTATGCAACTCTATGTATTTATATATTCTTGTATTGTATTTGTACTTGCTTTAGACTTGAATTATTGTAATATTTTTGTGTGACTTTCATGCTTTAGGTTTGATTGGTTGTGATATTTTTTGGTTAGTTTTGTATAATTGTATGTATATTAGTATATGTATGGAGGTATTGGGGATGGATCCTTTTTATTATTATTAACAGCAATGAGGTAATTTCTGCGAAAACTTTTCTAGATTTTCACCACGAAATTATGTATAAGTCATCATGTCTTCTTCACGGGTAAGAGCTAGTATAACTTCCTCATCTACAGGTATTGGGGATGGATCCTTTTTTTTAGTATTAACAAAAATTTGGCTTGACCTCATTTTCTTAACGAACACATTTTTGTATTCGAGCTCGAATTCAAAATCTTAACAAACTAAGCCCTTATCGAGCCGAGCTCGAGTTTATTCGCGAACATCTGCGCTACTCTCATCCAATCCGCAAGCAAATTCAAAGTTGCATCCCTAACTCAAAATGCAGATCCCAATTATAGCACTTTAGTTTCTTGTAACAGCTAGGAAATCGAACAAATACATCCACACAAGATTCATTTTGTATTCTCCATATGTAATCCTACAAACCAGTCATTACCAAAAACAAAACCACTTTCAAATAAATTAGAGTCATGTTATATCTTTAACACATCACATATTCCATCAACCTAAATCTTATTTGATTGGGGGTTAAGTATAAATAAGTATATATATTATCTTTTTCTACCCGAGCCTCCCATCCAAAATTTTAACTATCAGGCGGCGAGAATATCATTATATTTTTAGACCAACCACATAGTATAATATTTAAATGATGAGAATATTAGAAAGATCAGATAAACTCTATCTTGAAATATTAATCATTTTTGCTAAAACTTTAAAGTGCATAACATTGGACTTAATTGAAGGTACCCCGAATGAAAATTTTGTACGATAATATTTATTATTTTACCTAAATTAAAGGATACTTATTTTCTTGAGTATTTTCTTATAATAAGTTGAGTTGATATCATATAAATTATAATTGCTCTCATTTATTTCAAGGTAGGTGATGTGCATAAATTTTTATTATTAGTGACTTTCAACAGTTTAAAGAATAATAATGTTAGGAGAAAAGAAACCAATACATTTTACACAAAATTTTGTGTTGATAGTAATTGTACCTTTATTTTAAGTTATGGTTACTTCTGATTTCTCGTTTTTACTTTTGGGTTTATTACAATATTTAAGTGAATTTTTTATTTATTTTTGTATATAGCCTCTTCATTGTCCAGTCAATCCTCTGTCAAGATAGGAAACATCATTATCTATATAATATAAACAATACTTTTCTAAGTTTGTAGTTTAGGAAAATTTACAATTTTTCAAAGCTTGTATGTTTCTAATTGTTTTCCAACTTCTTGTTACTAAAGAAGAAGTATGTCTTTTTTTGGGAATCCACTTTACTTTGCATTAGTTGTTTGCAAATTCTTGTAGATTTAACTTTATATTTGACTAAACTGCATTTTTTTTTTATTTTTTATATTGTAGGGAACCCGCAGCCGCTACCCTTCGGGTGCCCACTGGGTGAGTCAATAGCCTGCAAACCACGTGATCCAAGGTAAACCGCATTTAAGCGACAAGCTCCGACTCATGTTCATACAGATACCTCGTCGAGAATAGTGAAATTTCATGTTAAGTTTGGATAGTCTAATGCACTTGATAGTAGCGTTTTGCCTTATTTGTCAACTTATTTAGGATTCGGAATCAAGGTATGGACATGAAGGGTAATATTAATATCTCATAATGTCATAGGTCCGGAAGTTGGGAACAGAAGTCGTACGAACATTTCCCATAATGTCTAGAAGGTCGACTTAAGAAACTATTTATTTACACCTTATGATGATTTCAGGAATGTAAGTGGGGCAGTTCGTGAACTCTGATCACACGTCAAGATGATTAGATAATTTGTTCAGTTTCTAAGGCAAAATAATATAAGGCATATCAACAAATCACAATCTTCTCTGTGTTGGGCTTGTATGAATTACTCAAGGTATTGCATCGCGCACTTCGCCTTATGTCAATTTCGAAATTGAAACTTGACACGGTCACATGATTAGTTTTTTAAATTGTAGAAAATTGCGAAATATTATGTGTGACATTGATCTTATATCACTTTGATTACTTATTTAATTTTTAGAAAATTTAACCAGTGAAGAAGAATGATGATCACATGCTATCTATTAGAAAGGATCGGAGGTGGAGGAACCATATGGACGAGGTTAGCTTTTTCGGCAAGAATCTAAATCATTTGCAGTCTGTAGCGAAATTGCAAAGTATATCTATATAATATTAGTTTTATTTATAAATTCAAAAATTGAAATGATAATCTTAGTGAAACCAGAGTCTACATATTTGATATAACTTCAAACTGATATGGTATATCACCTTCAGGTTTTCTACTTCCATGTATAGTTAGGGGTCGTTGTCGATTAAACTGTTCATCTTTATTATTTTGTTCACTCCCTTCTTTTCTTGCACCTGGTAATTTTTTCTCTACTTTTATCAAAAAAAGTCTCATTATTCTACTTCTCATTACCTCTAATTAAATTCATAGTTATATTTTTTTTGTCAAATTTAAAGCAGATTTTATTGATAACTTGAAAGAGACTCAATCGGGACAAACCCCCAACTGATCATACAACCAGATTAAAAGAAGAGATAAATAATTAGCCGTTTTGTCTCCGGAGTGCTTAACAAACTAAATATAAATATTGTGAAAATTAAAAATGAAGGTAACGGTTTCTCGAGAAATCCAGCATGCATCTCCAACAGTAGCTTCACAATTGATTCTCACATTAATTCTATTGATAGTGCAATGTTCATAGGACTTAGTTGCAACAACTGAGCTTAGAGACCTCGTGTTATGAACAAATATTTTTTGTGAGAGGTGGGCACATGTGATTTTCACCACCGTTCCAAGCGCACCTCAGCTATCTACTAGTCGGACACCAGCTTTACACCTGTCGAAAGTGTTGTTGATGCGAGATATCCAGATCTCCTAATACATCGTCAAATTCATTTTTAACACAACCACCATATCGCACAAAGAAAGACACATCGCATAAAGCGTGACAATCAAACACACAAATAATAATTTATAACGAATAATACGGAAAAAACCCAAAATTCAAAAATCTCGGAATAACACCAAATTGTAATACCAAATTGTAATATGTTGTTAGACTGGAGATTTTGAATCTAAAAACTGAATTTTATTATAAAATCCAAGCTCTTACGTTAGTAGATCTGAAAACTAAAGTGAAGAATTGTAATGGATTTTTGGAGTTTTGTGAAATAAATTTTGATTTTATTAAAAAAAAGTAAACAAAATGAGGAGATTGAGATGAATATGGAGATAAAGATGGATAGAAAGGGTGAAAAAGAAGGTAGGGCGCCTACGGTTATAATAAGGCAGGACGGTCGACTCTCATGCGAGAGTTATTTAATTCATAGTTGTAATTTTAGAATATGCACAAGGATATTTTAACTTTCTAAAACTTTGGCAGTAAAGGACCATTTTTACAAGGAGTGGGTGTAGTTTGGGTTTTCTTACGAAAAACACAATATTTCTCAATAGTTATCATTTTATATTTTTACATGTTTTTATACGGTTAGAAGTGACAAAATAGGTGGGATAATAGGTGTGTATAGACCAAATGTATTGTGAGATAGAGCTAGTTTCGTGGCTTTCCACACGATAAAAAGGTTAGGACTGAAAACGCTTTTACTTGCTTTATATTTTAGCTTAACAACTTTTAATGTTACAATGTGTAACTTAGGTATAATTTTTTGTTATCCTTTGATTACTAGTTTTGTGAAAAAATGGAAGCTCTATAAGTTGTGGCCAAAGTCTTGCTTTGGCTCCCACGATATAAGCATAAAATTTTCATTTGTATATTACATTATTTAAGTTCTACCTTAACTTTAATCATATTTACACAATAAAGATGTATTCATAGTGGATGCATAATATTGACATTTTACCTAAACTACTGACTATATGGCAGGATAACATAAATGAGGCCGAATCTGGATAGTGGTTTGCAGATGCCGGAGTAAGGGGCTAGTACAAGACGGATCTTCTTCCTTAAGCTAAATTCGTTACATAGAGAGACCTCATATTTAACATCAATATCGAGGATAGTGGGAGTTTTTGTTAAGTTTATAGGGCAAATCGCTACTACAAGTGCATCGGACTATCTAAAATTGTTGTATATGGGCCGATAAAGTTTAGTTTATTTCTGACTCGGAATCAAAACTCTACCAATTTTTCAAGCAAGACTTTTAACTTGATTCAGGTTATCATATATGTTAAATATAAGTTATCAAAGTTGGCTCTTGAAAACTTGTGGAGGCATTAGAGGTACGGATACTAAAGCTAGTGGTAATATCTCAGAATATCATAGGTCCCAATGTCTGGATACTATCTACTTATTATACCTTATTATGATTTAAGGAATTTAAATGAAAAGTATGTAATACTCTTAGTTTCTTGACCCTAATTTTTTTAGCTAAACATTTTTGGCTAGGTCTTTTTAGATTCACCTCTTGAGCTCAAACTTATGCTCGTATCTTCATAACTTTAATCATATCTTCAATACACCTAACTCCATTATATTGTCCCCAAGCTTTGTAGGCACAACTCACCTTAAGTAGAATTCTTTTAAAATTAATTAAGAAAAAGACTTAAAAATCAATAATTGAGAATAACATAATTATTGAAATCAAATTTCCCATTTTGGTGGCTACTTCCCAAATATTACATGTATGAAAAAGCTACCCATGAAGTAATAATTGTGAAATTACATAAAAATAATATTTGTAAAACCATTATCGGCTAAAATATTTATTGTAATAAATGTATTCTTATATGAAGAAAATAGTTTTTTTTATAGGGAACATCGATACATATAAACTAAACAAAAATGTGGGAGAATAGGTGTGTATAAACCAAATGTACTATAAGATTTAGTTAGTTTCGGGGCTTTCCAAAAAGATAAAATGGTTGGGACCAGTTACTACTTTTACTTGTCTTATTTATATTTTAGCTTAACAAATTGTAACATTACAATGTATAACTTAAGTATAATTTATCTTCATCACACATGATCCAAAAATTGTAACTAAAATTATATAAAATAGACATAAAAATCAATCAATATAAGATTAAAATTTTGGGTATCTAGAATCTTCCTATCAAGTATATATTCCACCAAACATTCTCATTTTAAGTGAGTATAGACCATAGACCATCCTGATATACATCAGTATAACATATAAAAATATTGCTAGATTTGTTGTTGGTGGTTTTTCATTATATAATCTTGAAATCTTATATCACTGCTTGAAATTTTGGATTATTATATATCAATCTGAGTAGTAGTTATATGTTTACGGGAGTGTATAGTTATGGTTTTAGTTATGTTTTACAGGTGTTTATTGGTAATGACACTTACTATATTTTAATTCTCTTTACCTTGTAGAAAGAAAATATTTTGTTTGCAAAAAATAGTGCAAAACACTTGTTATACACCCAATACATAATGTTTTGGTTATAATTAATATATCTTGATCCAAGCAATACATTTTGACTGATACCTTTTGTGACGAGTTATTTGTTTAAGATAAGGGAAAGGAAAGATAAGGATGAGAAAGGATGGTGAATTAAATAACATAATAAAGATGTTTAAGGTGAAATTGTGGGTTTATTTTAACATACTGATGTATGTAAAACCGTTAAAATTTGATCCAAAAGGATACACAGTTTCTAATATAAATAAGTTTCCAACTTCTGCAAACACATTAAAAAATAATGGATATTGTTCATGATATTTCCTTCATAAAATTTAACATAAACAAAATTAGGGGACGAAAAAGTTCCAGTGAGAGTGTTAGGAATATATTGTAGGCTTAATGATAACTTACCAAAACAATCTAAGTATATTAGTTAAATGAGTTTGTAACCATCAACGAATAACCATAGTTATCTATCTGTTGATGGGGTAGCTTATAGTCAAATAAGTTTGTGGCACATTTTTGTATCCCATAAACAGCTTAGGGGTTTGGAAGTTATAGTAAATTTTAAATCATGTTGACCCCTAGCAAGATATACAAAATAGGTTGGCCAATTATATATAGAATATGCCTTGTAATTTTGTATAGGTGAAAGGGTATCAACTGCTAAGGAATTCATCATCAACGGATAAACTTAAAGCTTCAACGGATGACTCAAGACACCTTCAACGGATAAGCTGATCAACTGATATTTGTTAAAGCTTCAACGGATGTTCATATGCAAACATCAACTGATGACACTATTACAGCATCAACGGATAACTGAATAGAGTGTCAATGGATGATAGTGAAACTTCAACGGATAACCAATTCAAATAGCAGTTGACAGTGACTTGACAGTCACATGGGTTGATTGTATATAAAAAAGGATGTGGCAACCTGGATTCAGGTTTTAAAATAAAATGAAACATTTCCATTTATATGTAAAACAGGGATATTCAAAGATGCGGTATCTAACCGGATTGCATTGGATAGAGAAATGAAGAAACATGTGATTGAACCTAGCCGTTAGGTTTTATGTTTTGTCTTATTTCACATGTAACTTGGTAATATATAGACCAAGTGTAGCAAGTAGTTTAAATCATCAAATTGAATCAATTCAGCAAGGAAGAACAAGAGAGCATAGCAAGCTGTATTCTCTGTAGAATACTCTCAAGTTCAAGTTTGTAAACACTTGTAAGCAGCTGTGTGCTATTAGCATTATAGAGTTATTTTCTCAGTATATATATATATGGTAGAAATATCAATCCACTAGAAAATTTTTAAACACTTGTTTATTTACTTTGTGCTCTTTAATACTATTATTATTTATCTGCACTCAGGCATATTCAAACACAGTTAAATATTTTTGTAAGAAGTTTCCAAAATTTCAAAAAAGAAACCAGAATTCCATTCAACCCTCGTTCTATAATTCTGTTGTTATATTGTTAGGGAATAACAATTGGTATCAGAGCAAGCTCTTGACACACAAAGAGTTTAAAGATCAAGCAATCTAACAGCATGAGCAGAAAGGATGTTGGCGTAAAGATCATTTTTCTGGAAAAAGACAACTATCATCATTGGAAAGTGAAGATGCACATTCATCTACTCTCTCAAGATGAAAGCTATGTCAAGTGCATAGAGAATGGACCTCATATTTCGAGAAGAGTTGCAACAGATGTTGAAGATGTAACTGGAAATGAGCAAATTGTCCCAAAGTCAAAGTTAGAATGGACTGATGAAGACATTGAAGCAGTTCATAAAGATAAAAAAAGCCATGAACATTCTGTTTAATGGTCTAGATCAAGACATTTTGACAATGTCATAAACTAAAACTGCTAAGGATGTCTGGGACATTGTTCAAGTTATCTGTGATGGAACTGAGCAAGTTAGAGAAAATAAGATGCGGCTTCTTATACAGAAATATGAACACTTCCACTTTGAGGAAGGTGAGTCTTTGAATGATACTTTTAGTAGATTTCAAAAATTATTAAATGGACTAAGGCTGTATGGAAGGATCTACCAAACTAAAGATTCAAATCTGAAATTCCTGAGGTCTCTTCCAAAAGAGTGGAAGCCAATGACAGTCTCTCTCAAAAATTCTCAAGAGTATAAAGATTTTACTCTAGAGAGACTGTATTATATCTTAAAAAACTATGAGCTTGAAAAGGAGCAAGATGAGCAGTTAGAGAAAGGAAGAAAGAAGTTAGAGAAAGGAAGAAAGAAGGGTGGATTTATTTAATTGGTAGCTGAACAAGAGAGAGGTAAAGAGATGAAGGTCGAAGCTGTTAAATCTGCACCAAACACAAGTGTTTGTGAAGGCAAGGGCAAAGGGTTGATGGCTAAAGATGAAGACTGGACAAGCCAGGATGGAATGGATGAGGTCGATGAGCATCTAGCCTTTCTGTCAAGGAGATTTGTAAAGCTCAAATTCAAGAAAAAATTTGGAGCTGCCAAGCCTAACAAACATGGTTGATAAAAAAAATTCAAGTGTTTCAAATATGGCTTGAGTAGTCCTTTTGCAAATGAGTGCAGAAAGCCAAATTCTGAGAAAAAGATGTTTATGCATGTGAATTATAAAAAGAAATATTTTGAGTTGCTCAATCAAAAGTAAAAGGCTTTCTTGACTCAAAAAAATGACAGGGCGGCTGATGGTGAGGATGCAGATGAAGACATGAACTATGTCAACCTAGCTCTAATGGCCAAATCAGATGATACAAAAGTTAGTTTATCAAGCAATTAGGTAATCACTATAAACCTAGCACACCTTTCTAAAGATGAATGCAATGATGCTATAAATGACATGTCTATTGAATTTTATCACTTACATGTCACACTTAAATCACTCACTAAAGAAAATAATAGAATTAAAGAGAATAATTTGTTTTGGAGTGATAGAAATATTGTGTTAGAAACTTAATTTATTGAGTTTGAGAAATTGAGAATAGAGTGTAAGATTGCCAAGGATGAATTAACTGAATCTTTGAAGAAAAAAGAGATTTTGATAAAGCAACTTGAACGTGAGTAAGAGGTGATTAAGGCCTGGAAATCATTGAGGGATGTAAGTACCCAAATTTCCGAAGTTTAAGGAATTGAGTCTTTCTGTGAAGAAGCCTGGAAAAAGGACAAGAGGAAACTGGACCTTGTTTCTTTTGATGGTTTATCAACGGATATGGAATTAACGAATGATGAAACTTATCCGTTGAAAGCTGAAAATGTCTATCCCTTGAAAGCTAAAGAAGCCTATTCGTTGATGCAGAAAAAGACCATTAGCAAAGCAAAGCTAAACAAGCTCAAAAAAAAATATTGTTCAGTGACTAAGCACTTTATTTAAAGGGAATCAAGCAAAGCCAAAAATGCAAGTGGAGTGAATGTGGGGTTTCTGTCTATGAAGCAGTTGAGTGACAGATTGGAGAAGATTGAGGTCAAGGCAGATTCAAAAAGGAAAAATAATAGGAATGGGAAAGTAGGGATAAACAAACACAATAACTACACACCTAATAAGTATGCACCTAAAAAGACATATGTTAAGTGTGGTAGTGTTAATCATTTATCTACTAATTGCAAGTGTGTGATACATGCACCCATGTTTGCACCTCCATCTTCACCTAACATGCCCATATCAGCCATGCATGTTTTGCCTGTTATGCCTGCACAAAATCTATCTGCAAATTATGCTAATATGCCATTTGCACACAATCCTTATTATGCTGCATTTAATATGCCCCAAATGCCATTTAGCATGTTTTACTGGAATAACATGTTTGCACAATCTTTGTCATACCATGTTAATCCGAGTGTGCCTGATAATTGTATAACTAATCAAGGATTTCAAAGTTCTACTCCTAAGATAAAAGTTGATTCATAGTCACCTAAGTCTAATGATGGAAAGACTAATAAGCCTAAGAAAAAGGCTAACAAGGCTGGATCCAAGGAAATTTGGGTACCAAAATCAACTTGATTTGGTTTTGATGTGTGCAGGGAAACAGAAAAAATATATGATATCTAGATAGTGGTTGTTTAAGGCACATGACTGGAGATTCTACCCTGCTCACTGAGTTCAAGGAAAGAGCTGGCCCAAGCATTACCTTTGAAGATGACAGCAAAGGGTATACTATGGGATATGACTTGATTTCAAGAGAGAATGTCATCATTGAAGAAGTTTCCCTAGTTGATGGACTCAAACATAATCTTTCGAGTGTCAGTCAACTGTGTGATAAAAGCAACTCTTTTACTTTCACAACTAAAGCCTGTGTTGTTACCTGCAAGAAAAACAACAAAGTGGTCCTTACTGGAGTGAGGAAAGGAAATATGTATCTAGCTGATTTCAACTCAACAAATGCAGATTCTATTACTTGTCTTTCAATAAAGCAAGTCAAGATGAAAGTTGGCTATGGCACAAGAAGCTATCTCATTTGAACTTCAAGACCATGAATGAATTGGTTAGGAAAGACCTTGTTAGAGGCATTCCTCAAGTTGAAATTCTCAAAAGATGGACTGTGTGGTGCTTGTCAAAAAAGAAAATAAGTAAAAGCATCATTCAAAAGGAAGCTTGAATCAACAATTGATGAACCTCTACAATTGTTGCACATGGATTTGTTTGGACTAGTAAATGTATTTTCAATCTCAAAGAAGAAGTATTGCCTAGTGATTGTGAATGATTTTTCAAAGTTCTCATGAACGTATTTTCTTGGATCTAAAGATGAAGCTATTAAAATCATTATCAATCATATAAGGCAAGTCAACAATCATCATGATCTCAAAGTAAGAAGAATTAGGAGTGACAATGAAACTGAGTTCGAGAATTCTAGAATGAGGTTGTTCTGTGAAGAAGATAGAATCATGCATGAGTTCTCAGCTGCAAGGACTCCACAACAAAATGGAGTACTTGAAAGAAAGAATAGATCATTGATTGAAGACTCTAAAACTGTGTGCAGAGTTGAATATAAAAAATTGGATGGGATGGGACTGAGGGAGTAGTATAACAGTATTTTGAATAGTTTTGGTAGTTTATCATGACACTCACATTGTTCTGTCTTTTTAAGTCACAGCTCAAGCTATTATTTTTTCTTCTTCAACTTCTGTTTTGTGCAACTTTGATGAGTTACTTAGATTTTTTAGGAAATTAAACAAATGGATAAGGGCAAGGCTGTTATGGAAGAACAAATGGACACCGAGGTAAGCCTTTTGTTATATATATGCAGATATAGATATAGTAGGGCAATATATAGTTCATTTGTCAAGCACATGCTTCATTTATCACATGCAGTAAAAAATTACTAAGTTTATACTTGAATTACTAATTACAATTTTAATGTAAACTTAGTCTACATATAATCTTAGTGTAAGCTATTTATACTTGAATTACTAATCACAATCTTAATGTTTAGTCTACATATAATCTTAGTGTAAACTAATTAGTCTAACTATCTTATTGTCTTATTTATTACCAGGTTTTCTCAACTTTTTTGTTCTTCCCTTTCTACCTATTAAATATGTATATCCATAACCCCAACCCCAATTACCAACCCCTAATAAAGAAGTTACTAATATAACTACTTTAAGCTTATCGCACTCCTTATACATTAAATATATAATTTTATTATAATGGAAATCCGATTATCCAAACTCAAAAATTATAACATACAAAGTTTAAACAAAACATATTACATATTACAAAGTTGCTAATATCTTAGCTTCTCCAATATACCATCTACACCTCTGTATCATTAACTTGTGGTTGGCTAATACATAGTAACCTTAAATTTTTAATTTTAAAAAATGGATCAACTTAAATAAGTCCAATAATTGTGGAGAGTGTAAATAATATATGGATACTAGTTTCGAAACAATAACAAAATTACAACCAAGTACATTACAAGCAAGTAAACACTCACTCTCTTAATAATCAACTGTAGACTTGGGAAGCTCCATACTAAAAACCGACCTGACAATAAGTCCTAGTGTCAATTTCTTGTATTTTAATTTTCATTCCAAAAGTGCAAAATGTTTGTTTAAGTATGCTAATAAATGGATATTCTTCAAGCTGTGTGTAAAAAATTGAAAGTTCAATTTTTAGGTTTTCTATGTATAAGTTGCATAATGTAACGATGTTTTGATTAGTTTTACTAGTTTAATGATACTCACATTCATAATTTTTTTATTTATCAATGTTACTATTTAAGTTGTAGCAAGTAATTGTTTTTGCTTTAACTTGGATTTTGGGCCCCTTTGATCAGTTATTTACATGTTTGGAAATTAAACAGATGGAGAAGGGTAAAGCTGTCGTGGAGGAACAAATGGACATGAAAGTAAGCCATTTCGTGCAAGTATGTACATATATATAATGATAATATGCAGTACTCTTGTAAAGCATACGGTTATAATTGACAATTATTTATTAACTTTATGCTTGAACTAATTACTAGTAATAATCTTAGTGTAAACTTGGTACATGTATGTTATTTAAGTTCTGGCAGATATGGTATCACTCCAGATTCTCAAATTACTAATTAATTTTGGCAAATATAACATCAATCCAGGTTTTCATAGTACAAATTTAAGCTTCAATTATTATTTATCTAAGTTACGCAGCTATCACTCAAGATTTTCTCTCCTTTTTTTCTCTCTCTTATCTACCTATATATTAATTGATATGTATATCTCTTTCAATTACTTTTTAAAATATTAAAAGAAAAACAAAACAATGCTCTATCATATGAAATTGTACTGTAACATTGTCATGCTTTTATATGTGGTAGGAGTTATTACCTACAGTGTACTAAGATAGCTATAGAGTTACAACCTTAAATAACTTCATATTTTAATTAGAGTTGAACATGTATTGTAATGTCAGGAGGGTGATATGTGGGGAGCCTCTCTTCCAACAACAATGATTGTTCTCTCCTCGAATACCCAAAGGTTTGTTACCCTTAGGCCTTCATATGATTCCAAATTTTTATCTGAAGAAAAATGCAAGGGAATATCCAAATTAGTTCTGTCATTCTTTTTTATAATTAGTGTTGCAAATTAATTGTAGGCCGAAAGAAATGACAATAGAAGAAGTGCTATTATTTTTTTGCTAAATTAAGAGATGTATTAGAAAAGAGAATATACAAGGGAGATCTCCCATGCTCTATAACCAATTAAAGCAAAACTATAAGCTGATTACATCAAAATAAGATGAGGTCTATTATATACTACTTTAGAGAACCAAGTTGAGCTGTTAAGCCTGGTTTAACATCAACTACAATACAATCTATAGGCTTCATTGGGCCAAAAATTCCTTTGTCATGGGCTCGGGCATTTCTTTCTCGCCATAGCTGGCAGCACAAAACCTGGATCAAACCAAGAGCAACACTACTCTTGGCTCTGTCCTGAATATGCAGCATGTGGTTGAGAAGTTCCTAACTTATGCAACAAGTTAGGGAGAACAAAACGACTATAGTGGCAGAGCATAAATAAGTGATTATCAGTCTCATTTACTGCATAAAACAATGATAATTTCATTACGTAGGAAGATAAGTTAATCAAGCAGGAAGATATAATCATCAACTGCATCATGAAACTTCATTCACTTTATTTTACAACAACCAACTGAATCCAAATTACGACCCCTTTAATTTTCTTATAATAAAGTTTCCATTTGTTTTATAGGCTCAGCACTCTCTTCATGAAACTGTCTTCATGAAACTGTCTTATAATAAAAATCGCATCTCGTGAATACAGAAAAAGAAAAAAGGTATGCCTAATACATGTTCTACTTTATGTTTTTAACGTCTACTACTATAAGATTCATAACCATATTTTATACCAGAACCATGTCGAGGGACTTAAAGAACGTTGTCATTCTCTTAGTCTTGAAAACAAGTCTCTTACAATAGAGAATCAGCAACTAAAAGAAAAGCTCAACAAAATTGAAACTGATTTGGCTCTCGTCAAGGTATTTCTTTAGTTTGTTTATCTTCCTTCAGGTCACTTGCTTACATATAATATTTAGGCCGTCTGAGAAAACTAACCATTATTGTTGTAGGAGGTGTAGAATTTTAACTGATTATTTATACATAAGTATATATCTGTATACTTCTCACTAGTAAAACACAAATCACACACACAGATTTGCACACCAAAAGATCTACTTTTCTTTAATCAATGATACAATATATATAGAAAGGAACTAAGGTACTGGTAGCTATAAAACAATTTTTTCACTAACAGCATGACTAAGTCATCAACTGAACAAATCAAATAAGAAAACATTATTAATTTACTACAAATAAAAATAAGTTTAAGATTATTTTTCAACAGGAGGACCATCATTACAATTCTAAAAATTTGAGATGAAAATGTTATTAACTTGTTACATGGTCTAGATCATGATGACTACAGATAATGTAATGATAACTATATATATATATAGTATCACATTTGATTTTGTAAATGAGAAGATGACCTTTTATTAGTTGTTGTGGCACACCTTTGCCCATCCACACAACTTCATCCGTCCATAAGACCATGATTATATAAAGTTTTATGCCTTAAATGATTAGTGTCAAAATTAGGGTATACTTCTGCAATATAAAATTTTATTTCTGCCCCAGCTAATATTATTACATAATTAAGATAAATTCATAGAACAAACATGCGTGTGCACGTTCTCCTGCTTGTCATACTGAATCTCACATGAATTACTAACAATGCATGGCAGGATAAGCAAATTCAGGCCATGAAGATTTTGACTAGTGGTTTGCGCAAGTTGGGGGACTAGTGCAGGATAAGCTAAATTTGTTGTAGCTTTCAAGTGTTGCTTTATGTAATTGACTGTGACTTACAATTAAATGTGTTTTAAGTTTTTGTTGGATCATTATGTACCCAGAGTTTGGTCTGGTGGAATACTCCTAGCTAGAGAACTAATTGATTAAGAGAATTATTATTAGTCATGCAAAATTTTCTGCATTATGTTTTGTAATACTTTAAAGCAAAACTTGTTGGAGAACATACTTCTCCATTTGAGCCTACTCCTACAATTTTTGCCACTTACATATATAAAAGGCTTAACGCAAAAAATTACCCATTATTTATTTTATAATTATAATTAAGAACAACCAATATATTTGTAATATTTTATACCTCCATTATTTATTAATTGTGCTCTATATAAGAATAAAAAGCTTATAAAGATATGAGGGAGATATAGCTTAGCATAATAGGTTAATTGTTTGATTATCTCTAGTATCATTTTAGTTAGCTGATGAATTTGTAACAGTTTTATATCACAAATTATAAAATTGTTTCATATTTACATCCTGACTTATTCGATTCATCTATACAATTATATCCAACCGTCTCAAATAATTATAATCTTACTAGGCAATACAAATGTTATTACCACAACAGGAAGTCCAGTACCCAATTTCCTGACAAAGCATATTAATATTAGATTTCATTTTGTAACGGATCATGTCATGAAAGGAACAATAAACGACAGACATTTTCGCCAAGTCATTATTAGAAGTCACATTCACAAACCAAATCAATGAACTTGAAATGATAAGTTATAAAAAGTAGTAAGTAGTACAAATACTGATGCACATGTGAGACAAAGTACATAAAATACTAACATGGTCAAATCCTATTGCACGTCAAATCCTGATCGAGTAAAATTCTAAAAGTATTGTGTAATCCTTATGACACATCAATAATATATATAAACCATTCAAATTCAGTATTTGTTCTAAAAATAAATACTAATATCTCTTTGATATCACATGATTTTATGAGTTAAGTGATGAAATTTTAATTATTTTGTTTCTAAAGAAACTATTCTAATGCATGTGAGATAATTATGCGGAAACGATTCTAATTCATGTGAGATAATTATGCGGAAACGATTCTAATTCATGTGAGATAATTATGCACACAGTTGCGTATTTCTAGGCGTAATATACACGTCTATTGTAGATATACATTAATAGTTATGTACAATTAACTATGATTACAAGAAACTAGCACCGCCAATTATTCTCACAAATCACATCAAGTAGCTTGTTTTGTTTGTCTATAGACTGTCTAAAATCATGTTAGCTTTTATAAAACTAATAATATTCCCACATCAGTTTTTATACACAAACATCGTTTCTCCTCTCTCTCGTAAACTTAAACTAGAACCCTAATTCTCAACAATGACAAATACTAGTGTCTCTACATGCCTTTCAAGCTTCTTCAACAAAACCTTACTTTCAACATAATCATGAAATCGGCCCAAACAACTTCAAAACACATCATGATCACAATGAAATCCATCCTAATTTTCACGTCATTCAAGATTTTCTTGAAAAAAGCAACATTGATTTTGCCTTAACTAACCCCATTGTTATTTAGATAAAGATGCTATGCAGATTTGGGGCACAAAAAAGTACATAAGAAAAAAGGTAGTATCTTTTTCCACAATGGTCATAGGAGGTATGAAATCACCCGTGAAGTGATTGAAGCAGCTCTATAGCTACCTATTCTAATTGACAGATCTCCTTATATCATTCTACTAAGGTCCTATTTTATTATTTCATGATATTGATGTACAGTTATGAGTTTTCCAAGATGAGAGAACTGTTCAGAACCAAGCTTAGGAAATGCAGAATTTCTATTTTGAATGTATTATTAGATGCTTTCTCAGCAATGTATTTAACTTTGATGCTCTTCTAGTTGTGTCTCTGCAAATTGGTTATTCATACCGTTGATGATGAATGGCTACTTATGTTCAAAATTACTAATAATGACATTCAAGATAATGAGAGTAAGGACGAGAAAAATAAATTACATGAAAGGTTGTGATTCTTGTGGAGGTCGAGCATTTTTTCCAAAGAAAACTTCTTACTCAGTATGTGGCAACAAATCTTGACGCTTCTCTTGTCACTTCTTTCCAACCATGTTCCTGACACAAGAAGCTTATTTTGTAAAATAGAAGAAAATAACGGCATTGAGAATGACTGTTAAGTCAGATTCTGATGAAGATGACACTACAACTCTAAATTCAAAGCTAAATATTAATAAAGTTACAGATAATGACGCAAGTAAGGAGGTCACTGCATTTGGACTTTTGTCAAAGAGGAAAATGATATTGCTCAAGGTGCAAATGACTATACATTACTCTCCTACACGGTCTACTTTTATATAGAACATGAATCATCAGGAGCTATTCCTCTAAAGGAGGCCAATACAGATAAAGATGCTTCTATTCCTGATGTTGGTGGAATTCTTGACAAGTCATCAGCTAAGTCAATATCTAGTCTTGATGCTGGTCATCCTGGTACTCACAATTTGAAAAGGAAGACAAAAGATAAAGTTGTATATTACAGAAAGAAATCAAGATATCAATCTCCACAGAAAGGTTATAGCACACAAGAAGTTGAATCTCAAAGGGATTCAACGGGTGCTAATGACCTTATCACATAAGACCCACCTTCTCAAAGTGAAGGTTCACACACTGCTATTGGAAGGACAATTCCCTGACACTGCTGAAGGAGGTTCTGAATAAGTGGAATTTGATATTATACCGCACACAAAGAATAAAGAAGCTCATCAGGATCATAGAGCTGAGTTCGATACAATATTGAATGATTCAATATTTATGATAACCCAAAAAGAACCTTCAGCTCAAAGGGTTTCTTCAAAGCTTCATGCCCCACAAGAACGATCAAGTCAAATTCTTGATGAATGCACCACTACGACTCTCGATGATGCTGCATATGCTAACACTTCAATATTTCTTGATCCTAAGGTTGAAATGGTTGCTGCAAAGAAGAATATTATAGTTATTCTTGTAACTCCTCTAATATCCATTCATATGGATTCTTCTGTTGAAGATACATATCTAATTAGTACTATTATTTTATCAGCTATTATGACTAAAAATAGACCCTTGTGTGAGGATACCCCTATTTATATAACTGTAGACCACTCTTTCTGGCCCTATCTTATTTCTTCATTTGGGAGTGATTTGAGCCTTTAAAATGGGAGTTTGGGAAAATAATTAGTGAAAAATTAAGAAACTGTGAGATTGTCTTTTATGCTGGAAAAATGAGAGGTAGACTTGAGAGAGAAGTCTGGGACTTCTAGTGCCTTAAATATTGCTATTCAAAAGTGATATATGTGTGAGAAATGATGAGATTGTTTTAAAATAATAAATAGATTTAAGGGTCTTTCTATTTCATCTACACATCAGGATAACAAAATTGTCAAATCTAAAGTTGACCTAAAACTTAAGGGTGTAGTAGAACAGTTCTCTCATGATGATGATCCTGACATGCATGCCACATCCTAGTGATGTTGCTGATAATAATGGTGATGATAATGATGTTGCTGGTAATATAGATGAGATTCTTATTAGAAGTTATCCCACATCATTTGTGGAAGGGGCAGATGACAAGAATATAAGCATCCAGATAACTCTATTAGTATGAGGTCTTTTGGGAGGTACCCAAAAACAAATAAGTGTGGGCGCGGTCCAGAGCGGATAATATCATACCAATATGAAGTTAGGCCTGCTCAGCAAAAGCCCAACAAGTGGTATCAGAGCTTTAAGTTGTAACGGTCCATAACAATCTCAGAAGGGCTCCCAAATAGGCCTAGGGAAAGACAGATGGGCTAACCCAATATAGGCTTAAGGAAAAGGCAGGTGGACCTTCCAGTATGGGCCAATGGGGAGGCAGAAAGCCAGAAGACAGGTGTCGGGCCCGATGTGTGAAGGGGGATATTGTTGGAAGTTGTACCATATTGTTTGTGGGAGGGGCAGATGACTAGAATATAAGCAGTTAGATAAATCCATTAGTATGAGCCCTTTTGGGAGGTGCCCAAAAAAAATTCTTTCATGATCGGCATAGAGCGGACAATATCATACTAATGTGGAGTTAGGCCTGCTCAGCAAAAGCCCAACAATTCTAAAATCTATGATCAAAGCCTCTAAAGCTTATATATTTCAATTCTCTCATATTTCCTTGATGTTGTATTGAAGATATTAAGACAACATAAATGGAACAATTCATGGAGATTGTCGAGTTAAAATATCTCTTATCAAGTTGTACATGTTCATGCTGATCTGACTCCCAATGCACTTTCAAATCCAGATATGCAAACTGTTCTAGATGCTACTACCACTAAGCCATAAGTGGGCTACTATAATGCAAGTGTTAAAAGCTTAACATTACTTAACAAATTATTGTTCTATAGTAACACCTCTCAATTAGTGTTACAATAGTGATAAAGCTAATGTTGCAGAAAAATGTAACACCAACACCGTGTATCACATTAGTTACTTTTTAATTTAAAAAAATTGAAATGAATATATTATCATAAAACTTGTACTAAAATTATATTTTGTATTATAAATTAATCATGCATGAAATGTATAATATAATACATATATATTATTAAATCATCATTCAAAATTTTCTGTTTGTGTTTCTCAATATAGTATTTATGATAAATTATCTAACAATATCATTCATTAATTTTATATGACCAAACACATCAAAAATATGTCCCACAAAAAGTTTATGTTCATCTTCGCAATAATTTCTCATTTTTATTGACACAACTTCTAAATATATTTATCACTAACTTCTCGTTGCCATCAATCAAGTAATTCATTTTTTTGTGATAAAAAGATTACTGAACTCAAGTTTTAGGGAAACTAATTATTACAAATAGTAATATCCAATATCAATTAATTTCATATTTATAAAATCATAAAATAATAGTATTGTACTATTATGTATAATATACATCACATTCACTAAAATATTTATAATATTAGAGTACCATTTATTCAAATCATACATAATACGTAAAACTTTCTAGCATATGCTTAAGTTTATCATTTTTGGTAGAGCTTGAATGAAGTGATGACTTCAAGCCCCTTAATAAATTTGTCCAAGTCTTCACCACTCAAGACTTCTTCTTCTGTGGATGATCCTCTCATCTGCTTCATTCAAATCCATGCTCGTTAATCACCTTGCCAAAGCTAACAATATTTTACTTCAAGTTAAGAGTCCGTACATCTCGATCCAGTTTTTCCTGCCGGCCTGCAAGTTGTGAGCTATTCCTCAAAAGAAGGCCAATATAGATAAAGATGCCTTTATTCCTGATGTTGGTGGAATTCTTGACAAGTCATCAGCTAAGTCATTATCTAGTCTTGATACTGGTCAAGCTGGTACTGACAATTTGAAAACGAAGACAGAAGATAAAATTGTATGTTATAGAAATAAATCAAGGTATCAATCTCCACAGAAAGGTTACAGCACACAAGAAGTTGAAACTCAAAGGGATTCAACAGGCATTAATGACCTTGTCACACAAGAACCACCTGATCAAAGTGAAGGTTCACACACTGCTACTGGAAGGACAATTCCCTGACACTGCTCAAGGAGGTTCTGAAAAAATGGAATTTGATATTGTACCGCACACAAAGGATAAAGAAGCTCATCAGGAGCATATACCTGAGTTCGATGCAATATTGAATGATTTAATATTTGAGATAAGCCAACAAGAACTCTCAGCTTAAAGGGTTATATAAGCTTCAAAGCTTCATGCCGCACAAGAACGATCAGGTCAAAGTCTTGATGAAGGCACCACTACGACTCTCGATGATGCTGCATATGCTTACACTTCAATATTTCTTGATCTTAAGGTTGAAGTGGTTGATGCAAAGAAGAATGCTAGTGTTATTCTTGTTACTCCTCTAATATCCATTCATATGGATTCTTCTTTTGAAGGTACATATTTAATTAGTACTATTATTTTATATTCTAGTATGGCTAAAAATAGACCCTTATGTGAGGATACCCTTATTTATATGACTGTAGACCACTTTTTCTGGCCCTCTCTAATTTCTTCATTTGGGAGTGATTTGAGCCTTTCAAGTGGGAATGTGCGAAATAATTAGTGAAAAATTAAGAAACTGAGAGGCCGTCTTTTATGCTGGAAAAATGAGAGGTAGACTTGAGAGAGAAGTCAGGGACTTCTAGTGCCTTAAATATTGTTATTGAAAAGTGATATATGTGTGAGAAGTGATGAGATCACTTTAAAATAATAAAGAGATTTAAGGGTCTTTCTATTTCAGCTACACATTAGGATAAAGAATTTCCAAATCTAAAGTTGACTAAAAATTTAAGGGTGTAGTAGAACATTTCTCTCATGATGATGATCCTAACAAGCATGCCACATCCTAGTGATGTTGATGATAATATTGATGATGATAATGATATTGCAGGTAATATAGATGAGATTCTTGTTAGGAATTGTCCCACATCATTTATGAGAGTGGCAGATAACTAGAATATAAGCAGCCAAATAAATCCATTAGTATGAGGCCTTTTGGGAGGTGCCCAAAAATAAATCCGTGCGGGCTCGGCCCAGAGCGGAAAATATCATACTAATGTGGAGTTAGGCCTGCTCAGCAAAAGCCCAACAAGTGGTATCAGAGTTTCAAGTTGTAACGGTCCAAAACAATCTCACACGGGCTCCCAGATAGGCCTAGGGAAAGGCAGATGGGCTAACCCGGTATGGGCTCAAGGAAAAGGCAGGTGGACCTTCCAGTATGGGCCAAGGGGGAGGCAGAAAGCTAAAAGAATTCCAGTATGGGTCAAGGGGGATCCAAATCACACAATCAGCAGGAAAAATCGACAGGTGGTGGGCTCGATGTTTGAAGGGGAGATTGTCAGGAGTTGTCTCACATCGTTTGTGGGAGGGGCAGATGACTAGAATATAAGCAGCCAGATAACTGCATTAGTATGAGGCCTTTTGGGAGGTGCCCAAAAACAAATCCGTGCGGGCTCGGGCTAGAGCGGACAATATCATATTAATGTGGAGTTAGGCCTTCTCAGCAAAAGCCCAACAATTCTAAAATCTATGATCAAAGCCTCTAAAGCTTATATATTTTGATTCTCTCATCTTGCCTTGATGTTGAATTGAAGATATTAAGACAACATGAATGGACCAATTCTTGGAGATTATTGAGAAAAAATATCTCTTATCAAGTTGCACATGTTCATGTTGTTGCTCTTAAAGCTACTACCAATATGCCATAAGTGGGATACTTTAATGTCAGTGTTACAAGCAACGTTACATTAGTTAAAAAATTGTTGTTCTATTGTAACGCCTCTCAATTAGTGTTACAATAGCGATAAAGCTAATGTTGAAGAAAAATGTAACACCAATACCGTTTATCACATTAGTTACTTTTTAATTTTAAAAATATTGAAATGAATATATTATCATAAAAATTGTATTACAATTATATTTTGTATTATTAATTAATCATGCATAAAATATATAATATAATACATAGATATTATAAAATCATCATTCAAATTTTTCTATCGGTGTTTCTTAATATAGTATTTATGATAAATTATCTAACAATATCATTCATTAATTTTATATGACCAAACACATCAAAAATATGTCCCACAAAAAGTTTATGTTCATGTTCGTCGTAATTTCTCATTATTATTCGCACAACTTCTAAATATATTTATCAATAACTTCTCGTTGCCATCAATCAAACAATTCATTATTGTGATAAAAAGAGTAATAAACTCAAGTTTTAGTGTAACTAATTATTAGTAACATCCAATATCAATTAATTTTAAATTTATAAAATCAAAAAATACTAGTATTGTACTATTATGTATAATATACATCACTTCACAAAAATATTTATAATATTAGAGTACCATTAATTCAAATCATACATAATACGTAAAACATTCTAGCATATGCTTAAGTTTAGCATCTTTGGTAGAGCTTGAATATATTGTCTTTTTTTACCCAAGCCTCCCATCCAAAATTTTAACTATCAGGCGGCGGGAATATCATTACATTTTTAGACCAACCACATAGTATAATATTTCAATGAACGAGAATATTAGGAAGATCATCGGATAAACTCTTTCTTGAAAAAATAATCATTTTTTTCTAAAACTTTAAAGTGCAAAACATTGGACTTAATTGGAGGTACCCCAGTGAAATATTTGTACGATAATATCTATTATTGTATCCAAATTAAAGGATACTTATTTTCTTGAGTATTTTATTATAATAAGTTGAGTTGATATCATATAAAATATAATTGTTCTAATTTATTTCAAGGTAGGTGATGTGAATAAGTTTTAATTATTAGTGACTTTTAACACTTAAAGAAAAATAATGTTAGGAGAAAAGAAACCAATATATTTTACACAAAATTTTGTGTTAATAGTAATTGTACCTTTATTTTACGTTGCGGTTACTTCTGATTTCTCATTTTTACTTTTGGGTTTATTATAATATTTAAGTGAAATTTTTATTTATTTTCGTACATAGTCTCTTCACTGTCCGCCAATACCCTGTCAAGATAGGAAACATCATTATCTATATAAAATAAACAATATTTTTCTAAGTTTGCAGTTCAGGATTGCCAAATTTATAATTTTTTAATATGACCAAATCTATTGTAATATGTAATTGTTATATTGGAGCTTTCCTCTATACCAACATGTAAATGTTATACGACTACTATTTTTGTAAATCTTGCAAAATGCTACTCATTCAAAGCTTGTATGTTTCTATTTATTTTCCAACTTCTTGTTACTAAAGAAAAAGTATGTCTTCTTTTGGGAATCCACTTTACTTTGCATTAGTTATTTGAATTCTTATATATTTACCTTTATATTTGACTAAACTACATATTTTTAATTGCTTTGTTTGAATAAATCATATTTTCATGTTCATAGAGATACCTCGTTGAGAATAGTAAATTTTATGTTAAGTTTGGATAGTCTAATCCACTTGGTAGTACCGTTTTGCCTTATTTGTCAACTTATTTCGGATTAGGAATCAAGGTAGGGACATGAAATGTAATGTTAATATCTCATAATGTCATAGGCCCGGAAGTTGGGAAGAGAAGTCGTACGAACATTTCCCATAATGTCTAGAAGGTCGACTTAAGAAACTATCTATTTACACCTTACAATGATTTCAAGAATGTAAGTGGGGGAGTTCGTAATAATCTGATCACACGTTGAGATAATTAGATAATTTGTTTAGTTTTTAAGGCAATATAATATAACTAGGCGTATCAACAATTCACAATCTTATCTGTGTTGGGCTTGTATGAATTACTCAAGGTATTGCATCGCATACTTCGCCTTATGTCAATTTCGAAATTGAAACTTGACACCATCACATGATTAGTTTTTAAAATTGTAGAAAATTGTGAAATATTATGTGTGACATTGATCTTATATCACTTTGATTACTTATTTAAATTTTATAAAATTTAACCAGTGAAGAAGAATGATGATCACATGCTATCTATCAGAAAGGATTGGAGGTGGAGGAACCATATGGATGAGGTTAGCTTTTTCGGCAAGAATCTAAATCATTTGCAGTCTGTTGCGAATTTGTAAAGTATATCTATATAATATTAGTTTTGTTTATAAATTCAAAAATCGAAATGATAATCTTAGTGGAACCAGAGTCTACATATTTGGTGTAAATTCAAACTGATATGGTATATCACCTTCAGGTTTTCTACTTTCATATATAGTTAGGGGTCGTTGTCGATTAAACAGTTCATCTTTATTATTCTGTTCTCTCCCTTCTTTTCTTGGTACTGATAATTTGTTCTCTACTTTTATCAAAAAAAAAATCTCATTATTCTAGTTCCCATTACCTCTAATTAAATTCATAGATGTAAATTTTTTTTTGTCAAATTTAAAGCAGATTTCATTGATAACTTGAAAGGGACTCAATCGGGACAAACCCCCAACTAATTATGCAACCAGGTTGAAAATTAAATAGAGTTACATAATTAGCCGTTTTGTCTCCGGATTGCTTAACAAACTGAATACAAATAATTTGAAAATTAAAAATGAAGGTAACGGTTTTCCGGGCAATCCAGCATGCATCTCCCCCGAAAATAATAGTTTCATAATTGACCCTCATATTAATTTCATTGATAGTCAATGTCACAGGATTCAGTTGCAAAAACTGAGCTTAGAGACCTCATGTTATGAACAAATATATTTTGTGAGAGATGAGCACATGTGATATTCACCACCGTTCCAAGCGCTCCCCAGCTATCTACTAGCCGGACACCCGCTCTAGACCTGCCGAAAGTGTTGTTGATGCGAGATATCCAGATCTCCCAATATACCGTCAAATTCATTTTTAACACAACCACCACATCGCACAAAATGAGACACATCGCATAAAGCGAGACAATCAAACACACAAATAATAACTTAAACAGAATAGTATGAAAAAATACAAAATTCAAAAAACTCGGAATAACACCAAATTGTAATACCAAATCGTAATATGTTGTTAGACCAGAAATTTTGAATCCAAAAACTGATTTTTATTATAAAATTCAAGCTCTTACCTTAGTAGATCTGAAAACTAAAATGAAGAATTGTAATGGATTTTTGTATATTTGTGGAACAAATCTCGATTTTATTAAAAAAGTAAACAAAATGAGGAGATTGAGATGGATCGAAAGGGTGAAAAAGAAGGTTAGGCGGTTATGGTTAGAAGAAGGTAGGGCGGCCGACTCTCATGCGGGAGTTATTTATTTAATTCATAGTTGTAATTTTAGATTATGCACAAGGATATTTGAACTTTCTAAAACTGTGGCAGTAAAGGACCATTTTTACAAGGAGTGAGTGTATTTTGGGTTTTCGTATGAAAAACACAATATTTTTCATGAGTTATCATTTTATATTTTTATATATTTTTTATACGGTTAGAAGTGACAAAATAGATGGGAGAATAGTTGTGTATAGACCAAATGTAGTGTGAGATAGAGCTACTTTCGTGGCTTTCCACAAGACAAAAAGGTTAGAACCGATAACATCTTTTACTTGTTTTATATTTTAGCTTAACAACTTTTAACGTTACAATGTGTAACTTAGGTTTAATTTTTCGTTATCCTTTAACTACTAGTTTTGTGAAAAAGTGGAAGCTCTATAAGTTGTGGCCAAAGTCTTGCTTTGGCTCGGTCTATTCTCAATTTGGAATTACGGTCAAGCTGTAGTATTTTTAACATTTTATCCTATGCATCAAGAAGCAACCTCGAAATCAAGATATCCACCAACACAGGCTAGAACAAATATACCTTTTCATGACACAAATTTTGCACTAGTTATATCAGAAAATTCCCTATTTATGATTAAAAAAATTATATTGCATTGTATATTTTAAAAAATTTTGAAAAAGACTATTATGCCTCTTGAAAAGTTTACTAAGGATAGTGGTAATAAGGATACTTCTCAAATATTATATTATATGTATGAAAAAGCTACCCATAAAATAATAATTGTGAAATTACATAAAAATAATTTTTGTTAAACCATTATGGGCTAAAACATTTATTGTAAAAAATTTATTCTTATATGTAGAAAAGAGTTTTTTATAGAAAAAATTGATACGTATAAATCAAACAAAAATGTGGGAGAATAGGTGTGTATAAATCAAATGTTCTATAAGATTGAGTTAGTGTGAGGGCTTTTCAAAAGACAGAATGATTGGGACCAGTTACTACTTTTTCTTGTATATTTATATTTTAGCTTAAGAACTTTTAACGTTAAAATATATATAACTAAAGTATAATTTATCTCATCATTAACAAATCAAAATATGTAAGGAAAATATATAAAATAGACATAAAAATCAATCAATATAAGATTATAATTTTGGATCTCTGGAATCTTCCTATTAAGTATATATTCCATCAAACATTCTCATTGTGAGTGAGTATAGACCATAGACCATTCTTATACATCAGTATAACATATAAAAATATTGCTACATTGGTTCTTGGTGGGTTTTTGTTATATAATCTTAAAATCTTATATCACTGCTTGAAATTCTGGATTATTAGTTATCAATGTGAGTAGTAGTTATGTTTTACAGGTGTATGTAGTTATGTTTTTAGTTATGTTTTACAGGTGTTTATTGGACTCGCACTAGCTATGTGTTATTAGTTATCATTTTGATCAGTTTTAAATTTTCTAGAATTGAAGAAATGGAGAAGGCTCACAGGGTATCAATCAAAACCGAGGAAGAACAAATTAATGAGGTTAGCTTTTTCTCTCTCCAGTCAAGGAAGTCTAGAAATTATTATCTTATTGTAAATAACCAAGTCTACATACGTGATTTAATTACAGGGTGCCATGGTTTTACCTCCACCTCCTGGTTTTCCACCCAGACGGCTAAGGTTTGTTATCTAAATATTTGTTCATTAGTGAATTGTGAGTAGTGCTGCAGGTACCAAATTGGGTATCAAAAAAAATTTCTAAATGATGGGACATGGAGTATCAGACTATTTCAATTGATACTTTTAATATGAATATATGAAGTGCCATTTGGGAACCATTTTGGGATCCAATTTGGGGCTTTAGCAATTTACTTAAATTGTCTCCTTTTTTTGTTAAATAATTATCTTTCAATAAAACAGTGTCATGCTTGTAATTTTGTTGTATCCATACACCAAAGGTAGTCCACCTTTATCAAATATAATCTGACTTTATCAAATATATTTTGAAGCTCACTATCAGCACATCCTAGTGTTTCTTCCGCTCAGCTAACAAGTATCAATGTTCAATCATCAGATGTAAGGGCACAAGCATTACAAAGGTTTGTAAGCCTAAATTACAAGCCTTTCTTACTATAGATTACTATTTCTAAACTCGCTGGATCTAATATATTCTATACAGTGAACTAGAGCAGAATGAGAAGAAAAGGAAGAAGAGAGTTCTCGCAAGCCGTGAAGCTCGGGAGAGGAAGAAGGTATTCCCAATATATGTATTCTTGTGTACATTTTCCAAAGTGTATCACTCTTGTATATGATTTATAATGATATTTGATGTCAGGCCTATATCAAGTTCTTAGAAGATAGTTGTCAGGAGAAGGCTCTTCTAATAGAGTCTCTTACATTAGAGAATAATCGATTGCAGGAGGAAAACAAGAACTTGGAAACTGTCATGGCTCTCCTAAAGGTATTTCATATAATTATTTATTTCCTTTAATAGATCTTCTGTATTTAAGAGACCCGTATTTAAAGAAATTATGGAACACTGTTCCTCATTCACACAACTTTGTCCTTGCTTAAATAGAGAATTTTACATTTGATGATTAGTGTCTAAATTAGGATGCACTTCTGCAATATAAGCATAAAGTTTTCATTTGTATATTACATTGTTTAAGTTCTACCTTAACTTGAATCATATTTACACGATAAAAATGTATTCATAGTGGATGCATACTATTGACATTTGACCTAAACTACTGACTATATGGCAGGATAACATAAATGAGGCCGAGAGAATTCTGGATAGTGGTTTGCAGATGCCGGAATAAGGGGCTAGTACAAGACGGATCTTCTTCCTTTAAGCTAAATTCGTTAAAGTTTGTAATAGTTGATTGTTATAATTGATTGTGAGTTGTTAGACATTAATGAAATATCTTTTTAGGTTTTTTGTTGGATATTATGACTTATACTTACCTTTGATAACTCATACAATATGATTAAGGTTACTGATATATAGTTGCAGACTCCAAGACTTATACTTACCTTTGTTAGACAAAAATGTTGTAGAAAAACATTTTTGTGGTTGAAAAATATACACCAATGCATATATTGATACATTTTATGCAGTATGTCGTTCAACATATCATAACGTCATGTAAGAAAATATTCAAGCATGTTCAGCAGGTAGAACAAGTCATATTAGAACGTATCTTATTATAATTTTGATTGCAAAAACTAGTGTAGAATGTATTTTATTATAATTTTGATTGCAAAAAAAATAGTGCAGAACACTTGTTAGAACGTATACTAAATACAGAAGGTTTTGATTATAATTAATCTATCTTCATCCCAGCAAAACACTTTGACCAATAGCTTTTGTGACGAGTTATTTGTTTAAGATAAGGAAACCGAGAAGATAAGAATAAGAAAGGACAGTGAATTAAATAACATAATGAAGATGTTTAAGGTGAAATTGTGGTTTTATTTTAACCACAGTGAATGTGTGTAAAACATTCAAATTTGGTCTAAACGGATACATAATTTCCAATGTAATTAAGTTTCCAGCTTATGCAAAAACATTAAAAATAATGGATAATGTTCATGATATTTCCTTCGTAAAGTTTAACATAAACAAAATTAGGGGATGAAAAAGTTTCCATGAGAGTGGTTCGTGGATGTTTGACCAACAGGCTAGTGTAAGTGATGGAGCTATTATCTTTAAGCTAAATTTGTTGCAACTTGTAAAAAGTGGCTTATATAATTGATTCTAACTACTAGCCAATTTAATAAATCTCAAAAAATAGATACTTTGATATATATTGGTATTTAGATGGAAAATGATGGTTAATACACTCACTTGTCACTCAAAACTTAATTAGAACATAAAAATATTTATTTAATGACAAAAGCATAAAACTCGGTACATCTTTTATAAAAAAAAATCTCATTATTCTACTTATACCTCTAAATTTATAGTTGTAATTTTAAAATATGCATAAAGATATTTTAACTTTCTAAAATTTCGGCAGTAATGGAGGCAGCGAGTGTAACATCTTTCTTCTTACGAAAAACACAACATCGTTCATGAGTTATCATTTTATATTTTTATATATTTCCATACGGTTAGATGCATAAACCAGATAACATAGGTGGGAGAATAGGTGTGTATAGATCAAATGTAGTATGAGATAAAAGGTTAGGACTGATAACCTATTTTAGGTTAACAACTATTAACTTTACAATGTGTAACTAGGTCTAGTTTATCTTTATACTTTGACTACTAGTTTTGTGGAAAAGTTGAAGCTCTGTAAGTTATGGCCAAAGTCTTACTTTGACTCTCTTGATTCCAAGTTTGGAATTATGGTCAAACTGTAATATTTTTAACATTTTCTCGTATGCATGAAGCAACCTCAAAATCAAGATATTCACCAACCCACACTAGAACAAGTATACCTTTTCACTACATAAATTTTATATTAGTTACATCGTAAATTCCCTATTTATGATTAAAAAAATTATGTTGGCTTATATTTTAAAATATTTTCGAACTTCTTGTTACTTGGTACTATACTTTACTTTGCATTTAGTTGTAACAACATTTTTCATTGCAAATTCTTGTGGATTTACTTTGTATTTGACTAAGGTGCATTTTTTAATTGTCGTGTTTCAATAAATCGTGCTGTTCATGTGCATATAGAGACCTCGTCTGTAACATTATCTATTCATATGTTTTTCATGGCACACTATTCCGCTGACCTATGAACAAAGCACTTAGCACATGATCAAAGTGCCTACATACTTCCATATATACAATATTACACAATAGTATAAAATGACTAGCCCATCCCAACTGACAAGCCCAATCCAATCATCAAAATAACTATTAGACAAAAAACCTAACTTCTATTCTCTCTTTCTAATCTCCCCTAACCTATCATCTCTTCTAAATTCCTAAATCCCTTTTTTTAGTAAATAATTATGCAACTCTATGTATTTATATATTCTTGTATTGTATTTGTACTTGCTTTAGACTTGAATTATTGTAATATTTTTGTGTGACTTTCATGCTTTAGGTTTGATTGGTTGTGATATTTTTTGGTTAGTTTTGTATAATTGTATGTATATTAGTATATGTATGGAGGTATTGGGGATGGATCCTTTTTATTATTATTAACAGCAATGAGGTAATTTCTGCGAAAACTTTTCTAGATTTTCACCACGAAATTATGTATAAGTCATCATGTCTTCTTCACGGGTAAGAGCTAGTATAACTTCCTCATCTACAGGTATTGGGGATGGATCCTTTTTTTTAGTATTAACAAAAATTTGGCTTGACCTCATTTTCTTAACGAACACATTTTTGTATTCGAGCTCGAATTCAAAATCTTAACAAACTAAGCCCTTATCGAGCCGAGCTCGAGTTTATTCGCGAACATCTGCGCTACTCTCATCCAATCCGCAAGCAAATTCAAAGTTGCATCCCTAACTCAAAATGCAGATCCCAATTATAGCACTTTAGTTTCTTGTAACAGCTAGGAAATCGAACAAATACATCCACACAAGATTCATTTTGTATTCTCCATATGTAATCCTACAAACCAGTCATTACCAAAAACAAAACCACTTTCAAATAAATTAGAGTCATGTTATATCTTTAACACATCACATATTCCATCAACCTAAATCTTATTTGATTGGGGGTTAAGTATAAATAAGTATATATATTATCTTTTTCTACCCGAGCCTCCCATCCAAAATTTTAACTATCAGGCGGCGAGAATATCATTATATTTTTAGACCAACCACATAGTATAATATTTAAATGATGAGAATATTAGAAAGATCAGATAAACTCTATCTTGAAATATTAATCATTTTTGCTAAAACTTTAAAGTGCATAACATTGGACTTAATTGAAGGTACCCGAATGAAAATTTTGTACGATAATATTTATTATTTTACCTAAATTAAAGGATACTTATTTTCTTGAGTATTTTCTTATAATAAGTTGAGTTGATATCATATAAATTATAATTGCTCTCATTTATTTCAAGGTAGGTGATGTGCATAAATTTTTATTATTAGTGACTTTCAACAGTTTAAAGAATAATAATGTTAGGAGAAAAGAAACCAATACATTTTACACAAAATTTTGTGTTGATAGTAATTGTACCTTTATTTTAAGTTATGGTTACTTCTGATTTCTCGTTTTTACTTTTGGGTTTATTACAATATTTAAGTGAATTTTTTATTTATTTTTGTATATAGCCTCTTCATTGTCCAGTCAATCCTCTGTCAAGATAGGAAACATCATTATCTATATAATATAAACAATACTTTTCTAAGTTTGTAGTTTAGGAAAATTTACAATTTTTCAAAGCTTGTATGTTTCTAATTGTTTTCCAACTTCTTGTTACTAAAGAAGAAGTATGTCTTTTTTTGGGAATCCACTTTACTTTGCATTAGTTGTTTGCAAATTCTTGTAGATTTAACTTTATATTTGACTAAACTGCATTTTTTTTTTATTTTTTATATTGTAGGGAACCCGCAGCCGCTACCCTTCGGGTGCCCACTGGGTGAGTCAATAGCCTGCAAACCACGTGATCCAAGGTAAACCGCATTTAAGCGACAAGCTCCGACTCATGTTCATACAGATACCTCGTCGAGAATAGTGAAATTTCATGTTAAGTTTGGATAGTCTAATGCACTTGATAGTAGCGTTTTGCCTTATTTGTCAACTTATTTAGGATTCGGAATCAAGGTATGGACATGAAGGGTAATATTAATATCTCATAATGTCATAGGTCCGGAAGTTGGGAACAGAAGTCGTACGAACATTTCCCATAATGTCTAGAAGGTCGACTTAAGAAACTATTTATTTACACCTTATGATGATTTCAGGAATGTAAGTGGGGCAGTTCGTGAACTCTGATCACACGTCAAGATGATTAGATAATTTGTTCAGTTTCTAAGGCAAAATAATATAAGGCATATCAACAAATCACAATCTTCTCTGTGTTGGGCTTGTATGAATTACTCAAGGTATTGCATCGCGCACTTCGCCTTATGTCAATTTCGAAATTGAAACTTGACACGGTCACATGATTAGTTTTTTAAATTGTAGAAAATTGCGAAATATTATGTGTGACATTGATCTTATATCACTTTGATTACTTATTTAATTTTTAGAAAATTTAACCAGTGAAGAAGAATGATGATCACATGCTATCTATTAGAAAGGATCGGAGGTGGAGGAACCATATGGACGAGGTTAGCTTTTTCGGCAAGAATCTAAATCATTTGCAGTCTGTAGCGAAATTGCAAAGTATATCTATATAATATTAGTTTTATTTATAAATTCAAAAATTGAAATGATAATCTTAGTGAAACCAGAGTCTACATATTTGATATAACTTCAAACTGATATGGTATATCACCTTCAGGTTTTCTACTTCCATGTATAGTTAGGGGTCGTTGTCGATTAAACTGTTCATCTTTATTATTTTGTTCACTCCCTTCTTTTCTTGCACCTGGTAATTTTTTCTCTACTTTTATCAAAAAAAGTCTCATTATTCTACTTCTCATTACCTCTAATTAAATTCATAGTTATATTTTTTTTGTCAAATTTAAAGCAGATTTTATTGATAACTTGAAAGAGACTCAATCGGGACAAACCCCCAACTGATCATACAACCAGATTAAAAGAAGAGATAAATAATTAGCCGTTTTGTCTCCGGAGTGCTTAACAAACTAAATATAAATATTGTGAAAATTAAAAATGAAGGTAACGGTTTCTCGAGAAATCCAGCATGCATCTCCAACAGTAGCTTCACAATTGATTCTCACATTAATTCTATTGATAGTGCAATGTTCATAGGACTTAGTTGCAACAACTGAGCTTAGAGACCTCGTGTTATGAACAAATATTTTTTGTGAGAGGTGGGCACATGTGATTTTCACCACCGTTCCAAGCGCACCTCAGCTATCTACTAGTCGGACACCAGCTTTACACCTGTCGAAAGTGTTGTTGATGCGAGATATCCAGATCTCCTAATACATCGTCAAATTCATTTTTAACACAACCACCATATCGCACAAAGAAAGACACATCGCATAAAGCGTGACAATCAAACACACAAATAATAATTTATAACGAATAATACGGAAAAAACCCAAAATTCAAAAATCTCGGAATAACACCAAATTGTAATACCAAATTGTAATATGTTGTTAGACTGGAGATTTTGAATCTAAAAACTGAATTTTATTATAAAATCCAAGCTCTTACGTTAGTAGATCTGAAAACTAAAGTGAAGAATTGTAATGGATTTTTGGAGTTTTGTGAAATAAATTTTGATTTTATTAAAAAAAAGTAAACAAAATGAGGAGATTGAGATGAATATGGAGATAAAGATGGATAGAAAGGGTGAAAAAGAAGGTAGGGCGCCTACGGTTATAATAAGGCAGGACGGTCGACTCTCATGCGAGAGTTATTTAATTCATAGTTGTAATTTTAGAATATGCACAAGGATATTTTAACTTTCTAAAACTTTGGCAGTAAAGGACCATTTTTACAAGGAGTGGGTGTAGTTTGGGTTTTCTTACGAAAAACACAATATTTCTCAATAGTTATCATTTTATATTTTTACATGTTTTTATACGGTTAGAAGTGACAAAATAGGTGGGATAATAGGTGTGTATAGACCAAATGTATTGTGAGATAGAGCTAGTTTCGTGGCTTTCCACACGATAAAAAGGTTAGGACTGAAAACGCTTTTACTTGCTTTATATTTTAGCTTAACAACTTTTAATGTTACAATGTGTAACTTAGGTATAATTTTTTGTTATCCTTTGATTACTAGTTTTGTGAAAAAATGGAAGCTCTATAAGTTGTGGCCAAAGTCTTGCTTTGGCTCCCACGATATAAGCATAAAATTTTCATTTGTATATTACATTATTTAAGTTCTACCTTAACTTTAATCATATTTACACAATAAAGATGTATGCATAGTGGATGCATAATATTGACATTTTACCTAAACTACTGACTATATGGCAGGATAACATAAATGAGGCCGAGTCTGGATAGTGGTTTGCAGATGCCGGAGTAAGGGGCTAGTACAAGACGGATCTTCTTCCTTAAGCTAAATTCGTTACATAGAGAGACCTCATATTTAACATCAATATCGAGGATAGTGGGAGTTTTTGTTAAGTTTATAGGGCAAATCGCTACTACAAGTGCATCGGACTATCTAAAATTGTTGTATATGGGCCGATAAAGTTTAGTTTATTTCTGACTCGGAATCAAAACTCTACCAATTTTTCAAGCAAGACTTTTAACTTGATTCAGGTTATCATATATGTTAAATATAAGTTATCAAAGTTGGCTCTTGAAAACTTGTGGAGGCATTAGAGGTACGGATACTAAAGCTAGTGGTAATATCTCAGAATATCATAGGTCCCAATGTCTGGATACTATCTACTTATTATACCTTATTATGATTTAAGGAATTTAAATGAAAAGTATGTAATACTCTTAGTTTCTTGACCCTAATTTTTTTAGCTAAACATTTTTGGCTAGGTCTTTTTAGATTCACCTCTTGAGCTCAAACTTATGCTCGTATCTTCATAACTTTAATCATATCTTCAATACACCTAACTCCATTATATTGTCCCCAAGCTTTGTAGGCACAACTCACCTTAAGTAGAATTCTTTTAAAATTAATTAAGAAAAAGACTTAAAAATCAATAATTGAGAATAACATAATTATTGAAATCAAATTTCCCATTTTGGTGGCTACTTCCCAAATATTACATGTATGAAAAAGCTACCCATGAAGTAATAATTGTGAAATTACATAAAAATAATATTTGTAAAACCATTATCGGCTAAAATATTTATTGTAATAAATGTATTCTTATATGAAGAAAATAGTTTTTTTTATAGGGAACATCGATACATATAAACTAAACAAAAATGTGGGAGAATAGGTGTGTATAAACCAAATGTACTATAAGATTTAGTTAGTTTCGGGGCTTTCCAAAAAGATAAAATGGTTGGGACCAGTTACTACTTTTACTTGTCTTATTTATATTTTAGCTTAACAAATTGTAACATTACAATGTATAACTTAAGTATAATTTATCTTCATCACACATGATCCAAAAATTGTAACTAAAATTATATAAAATAGACATAAAAATCAATCAATATAAGATTAAAATTTTGGGTATCTAGAATCTTCCTATCAAGTATATATTCCACCAAACATTCTCATTTTAAGTGAGTATAGACCATAGACCATCCTGATATACATCAGTATAACATATAAAAATATTGCTAGATTTGTTGTTGGTGGTTTTTCATTATATAATCTTGAAATCTTATATCACTGCTTGAAATTTTGGATTATTATATATCAATCTGAGTAGTAGTTATATGTTTACGGGAGTGTATAGTTATGGTTTTAGTTATGTTTTACAGGTGTTTATTGGTAATGACACTTACTATATTTTAATTCTCTTTACCTTGTAGAAAGAAAATATTTTGTTTGCAAAAAATAGTGCAAAACACTTGTTATACACCCAATACATAATGTTTTGGTTATAATTAATATATCTTGATCCAAGCAATACATTTTGACTGATACCTTTTGTGACGAGTTATTTGTTTAAGATAAGGGAAAGGAAAGATAAGGATGAGAAAGGATGGTGAATTAAATAACATAATAAAGATGTTTAAGGTGAAATTGTGGGTTTATTTTAACATACTGATGTATGTAAAACCGTTAAAATTTGATCCAAAAGGATACACAGTTTCTAATATAAATAAGTTTCCAACTTCTGCAAACACATTAAAAAATAATGGATATTGTTCATGATATTTCCTTCATAAAATTTAACATAAACAAAATTAGGGGACGAAAAAGTTCCAGTGAGAGTGTTAGGAATATATTGTAGGCTTAATGATAACTTACCAAAACAATCTAAGTATATTAGTTAAATGAGTTTGTAACCATCAACGAATAACCATAGTTATCTATCTGTTGATGGGGTAGCTTATAGTCAAATAAGTTTGTGGCACATTTTTGTATCCCATAAACAGCTTAGGGGTTTGGAAGTTATAGTAAATTTTAAATCATGTTGACCCCTAGCAAGATATACAAAATAGGTTGGCCAATTATATATAGAATATGCCTTGTAATTTTGTATAGGTGAAAGGGTATCAACTGCTAAGGAATTCATCATCAACGGATAAACTTAAAGCTTCAACGGATGACTCAAGACACCTTCAACGGATAAGCTGATCAACTGATATTTGTTAAAGCTTCAACGGATGTTCATATGCAAACATCAACTGATGACACTATTACAGCATCAACGGATAACTGAATAGAGTGTCAATGGATGATAGTGAAACTTCAACGGATAACCAATTCAAATAGCAGTTGACAGTGACTTGACAGTCACATGGGTTGATTGTATATAAAAAAGGATGTGGCAACCTGGATTCAGGTTTTAAAATAAAATGAAACATTTCCATTTATATGTAAAACAGGGATATTCAAAGATGCGGTATCTAACCGGATTGCATTGGATAGAGAAATGAAGAAACATGTGATTGAACCTAGCCGTTAGGTTTTATGTTTTGTCTTATTTCACATGTAACTTGGTAATATATAGACCAAGTGTAGCAAGTAGTTTAAATCATCAAATTGAATCAATTCAGCAAGGAAGAACAAGAGAGCATAGCAAGCTGTATTCTCTGTAGAATACTCTCAAGTTCAAGTTTGTAAACACTTGTAAGCAGCTGTGTGCTATTAGCATTATAGAGTTATTTTCTCAGTATATATATATATGGTAGAAATATCAATCCACTAGAAAATTTTTAAACACTTGTTTATTTACTTTGTGCTCTTTAATACTATTATTATTTATCTGCACTCAGGCATATTCAAACACAGTTAAATATTTTTGTAAGAAGTTTCCAAAATTTCAAAAAAGAAACCAGAATTCCATTCAACCCTCGTTCTATAATTCTGTTGTTATATTGTTAGGGAATAACAATTGGTATCAGAGCAAGCTCTTGACACACAAAGAGTTTAAAGATCAAGCAATCTAACAGCATGAGCAGAAAGGATGTTGGCGTAAAGATCATTTTTCTGGAAAAAGACAACTATCATCATTGGAAAGTGAAGATGCACATTCATCTACTCTCTCAAGATGAAAGCTATGTCAAGTGCATAGAGAATGGACCTCATATTTCGAGAAGAGTTGCAACAGATGTTGAAGATGTAACTGGAAATGAGCAAATTGTCCCAAAGTCAAAGTTAGAATGGACTGATGAAGACATTGAAGCAGTTCATAAAGATAAAAAAAGCCATGAACATTCTGTTTAATGGTCTAGATCAAGACATTTTGACAATGTCATAAACTAAAACTGCTAAGGATGTCTGGGACATTGTTCAAGTTATCTGTGATGGAACTGAGCAAGTTAGAGAAAATAAGATGCGGCTTCTTATACAGAAATATGAACACTTCCACTTTGAGGAAGGTGAGTCTTTGAATGATACTTTTAGTAGATTTCAAAAATTATTAAATGGACTAAGGCTGTATGGAAGGATCTACCAAACTAAAGATTCAAATCTGAAATTCCTGAGGTCTCTTCCAAAAGAGTGGAAGCCAATGACAGTCTCTCTCAAAAATTCTCAAGAGTATAAAGATTTTACTCTAGAGAGACTGTATTATATCTTAAAAAACTATGAGCTTGAAAAGGAGCAAGATGAGCAGTTAGAGAAAGGAAGAAAGAAGTTAGAGAAAGGAAGAAAGAAGGGTGGATTTATTTAATTGGTAGCTGAACAAGAGAGAGGTAAAGAGATGAAGGTCGAAGCTGTTAAATCTGCACCAAACACAAGTGTTTGTGAAGGCAAGGGCAAAGGGTTGATGGCTAAAGATGAAGACTGGACAAGCCAGGATGGAATGGATGAGGTCGATGAGCATCTAGCCTTTCTGTCAAGGAGATTTGTAAAGCTCAAATTCAAGAAAAAATTTGGAGCTGCCAAGCCTAACAAACATGGTTGATAAAAAAAATTCAAGTGTTTCAAATATGGCTTGAGTAGTCCTTTTGCAAATGAGTGCAGAAAGCCAAATTCTGAGAAAAAGATGTTTATGCATGTGAATTATAAAAAGAAATATTTTGAGTTGCTCAATCAAAAGTAAAAGGCTTTCTTGACTCAAAAAAATGACAGGGCGGCTGATGGTGAGGATGCAGATGAAGACATGAACTATGTCAACCTAGCTCTAATGGCCAAATCAGATGATACAAAAGTTAGTTTATCAAGCAATTAGGTAATCACTATAAACCTAGCACACCTTTCTAAAGATGAATGCAATGATGCTATAAATGACATGTCTATTGAATTTTATCACTTACATGTCACACTTAAATCACTCACTAAAGAAAATAATAGAATTAAAGAGAATAATTTGTTTTGGAGTGATAGAAATATTGTGTTAGAAACTTAATTTATTGAGTTTGAGAAATTGAGAATAGAGTGTAAGATTGCCAAGGATGAATTAACTGAATCTTTGAAGAAAAAAGAGATTTTGATAAAGCAACTTGAACGTGAGTAAGAGGTGATTAAGGCCTGGAAATCATTGAGGGATGTAAGTACCCAAATTTCCGAAGTTTAAGGAATTGAGTCTTTCTGTGAAGAAGCCTGGAAAAAGGACAAGAGGAAACTGGACCTTGTTTCTTTTGATGGTTTATCAACGGATATGGAATTAACGAATGATGAAACTTATCCGTTGAAAGCTGAAAATGTCTATCCCTTGAAAGCTAAAGAAGCCTATTCGTTGATGCAGAAAAAGACCATTAGCAAAGCAAAGCTAAACAAGCTCAAAAAAAAATATTGTTCAGTGACTAAGCACTTTATTTAAAGGGAATCAAGCAAAGCCAAAAATGCAAGTGGAGTGAATGTGGGGTTTCTGTCTATGAAGCAGTTGAGTGACAGATTGGAGAAGATTGAGGTCAAGGCAGATTCAAAAAGGAAAAATAATAGGAATGGGAAAGTAGGGATAAACAAACACAATAACTACACACCTAATAAGTATGCACCTAAAAAGACATATGTTAAGTGTGGTAGTGTTAATCATTTATCTACTAATTGCAAGTGTGTGATACATGCACCCATGTTTGCACCTCCATCTTCACCTAACATGCCCATATCAGCCATGCATGTTTTGCCTGTTATGCCTGCACAAAATCTATCTGCAAATTATGCTAATATGCCATTTGCACACAATCCTTATTATGCTGCATTTAATATGCCCCAAATGCCATTTAGCATGTTTTACTGGAATAACATGTTTGCACAATCTTTGTCATACCATGTTAATCCGAGTGTGCCTGATAATTGTATAACTAATCAAGGATTTCAAAGTTCTACTCCTAAGATAAAAGTTGATTCATAGTCACCTAAGTCTAATGATGGAAAGACTAATAAGCCTAAGAAAAAGGCTAACAAGGCTGGATCCAAGGAAATTTGGGTACCAAAATCAACTTGATTTGGTTTTGATGTGTGCAGGGAAACAGAAAAAATATATGATATCTAGATAGTGGTTGTTTAAGGCACATGACTGGAGATTCTACCCTGCTCACTGAGTTCAAGGAAAGAGCTGGCCCAAGCATTACCTTTGAAGATGACAGCAAAGGGTATACTATGGGATATGACTTGATTTCAAGAGAGAATGTCATCATTGAAGAAGTTTCCCTAGTTGATGGACTCAAACATAATCTTTCGAGTGTCAGTCAACTGTGTGATAAAAGCAACTCTTTTACTTTCACAACTAAAGCCTGTGTTGTTACCTGCAAGAAAAACAACAAAGTGGTCCTTACTGGAGTGAGGAAAGGAAATATGTATCTAGCTGATTTCAACTCAACAAATGCAGATTCTATTACTTGTCTTTCAATAAAGCAAGTCAAGATGAAAGTTGGCTATGGCACAAGAAGCCTATCTCATTTGAACTTCAAGACCATGAATGAATTGGTTAGGAAAGACCTTGTTAGAGGCATTCCTCAAGTTGAAATTCTCAAAAGATGGACTGTGTGGTGCTTGTCAAAAAAGAAAATAAGTAAAAGCATCATTCAAAAGGAAGCTTGAATCAACAATTGATGAACCTCTACAATTGTTGCACATGGATTTGTTTGGACTAGTAAATGTATTTTCAATCTCAAAGAAGAAGTATTGCCTAGTGATTGTGAATGATTTTTCAAAGTTCTCATGAACGTATTTTCTTGGATCTAAAGATGAAGCTATTAAAATCATTATCAATCATATAAGGCAAGTCAACAATCATCATGATCTCAAAGTAAGAAGAATTAGGAGTGACAATGAAACTGAGTTCGAGAATTCTAGAATGAGGTTGTTCTGTGAAGAAGATAGAATCATGCATGAGTTCTCAGCTGCAAGGACTCCACAACAAAATGGAGTACTTGAAAGAAAGAATAGATCATTGATTGAAGACTCTAAAACTGTGTGCAGAGTTGAATATAAAAAATTGGATGGGATGGGACTGAGGGAGTAGTATAACAGTATTTTGAATAGTTTTGGTAGTTTATCATGACACTCACATTGTTCTGTCTTTTTAAGTCACAGCTCAAGCTATTATTTTTTCTTCTTCAACTTCTGTTTTGTGCAACTTTGATGAGTTACTTAGATTTTTTAGGAAATTAAACAAATGGATAAGGGCAAGGCTGTTATGGAAGAACAAATGGACACCGAGGTAAGCCTTTTGTTATATATATGCAGATATAGATATAGTAGGGCAATATATAGTTCATTTGTCAAGCACATGCTTCATTTATCACATGCAGTAAAAAATTACTAAGTTTATACTTGAATTACTAATTACAATTTTAATGTAAACTTAGTCTACATATAATCTTAGTGTAAGCTATTTATACTTGAATTACTAATCACAATCTTAATGTTTAGTCTACATATAATCTTAGTGTAAACTAATTAGTCTAACTATCTTATTGTCTTATTTATTACCAGGTTTTCTCAACTTTTTTGTTCTTCCCTTTCTACCTATTAAATATGTATATCCATAACCCCAACCCCAGTTACCAACCCCTAATAAAGAAGTTACTAATATAACTACTTTAAGCTTATCGCACTCCTTATACATTAAATATATAATTTTATTATAATGGAAATCCGATTATCCAAACTCAAAAATTATAACATACAAAGTTTAAACAAAATATATTACATATTACAAAGTTGCTAATATCTTAGCTTCTCCAATATACCATCTACACCTCTGTATCATTAACTTGTGGTTGGCTAATACATAGTAACCTTAAATTTTTAATTTTAAAAAATGGATCAACTTAAATAAGTCCAATAATTGTGGAGAGTGTAAATAATATATGGATAGTTTCGAAACAATAACAAAATTACAACCAAGTACATTACAAGCAAGTAAACACTCACTCTCTTAATAATCAACTGTAGACTTGGGAAGCTCCATACTAAAAACCGACCTGACAATAAGTCCTAGTGTCAATTTCTTGTATTTTAATTTTCATTCCAAAAGTGCAAAATGTTTGTTTAAGTATGCTAATAAATGGATATTCTTCAAGCTGTGTGTAAAAAATTGAAAGTTCAATTTTTAGGTTTTCTATGTATAAGTTGCATAATGTAACGATGTTTTGATTAGTTTTACTAGTTTAATGATACTCACATTCATAATTTTTTTTATTTATCAATGTTACTATTTAAGTTGTAGCAAGTAATTGTTTTTGCTTTAACTTGGATTTTGGGCCCCTTTGATCAGTTATTTACATGTTTGGAAATTAAACAGATGGAGAAGGGTAAAGCTGTCGTGGAGGAACAAATGGACATGAAAGTAAGCCATTTCGTGCAAGTATGTACATATATATAATGATAATATGCAGTACTCTTGTAAAGCATACGGTTATAATTGACAATTATTTATTAACTTTATGCTTGAACTAATTACTAGTAATAATCTTAGTGTAAACTTGGTACATGTATGTTATTTAAGTTCTGGCAGATATGGTATCACTCCAGATTCTCAAATTACTAATTAATTTTGGCAAATATAACATCAATCCAGGTTTTCATAGTACAAATTTAAGCTTCAATTATTATTTATCTAAGTTACGCAGCTATCACTCAAGATTTTCTCTCCTTTTTTTCTCTCTCTTATCTACCTATATATTAATTGATATGTATATCTCTTTCAATTACTTTTTAAAATATTAAAAGAAAAACAAAACAATGCTCTATCATATGAAATTGTACTGTAACATTGTCATGCTTTTATATGTGGTAGGAGTTATTACCTACAGTGTACTAAGATAGCTATAGAGTTACAACCTTAAATAACTTCATATTTTAATTAGAGTTGAACATGTATTGTAATGTCAGGAGGGTGATATGTGGGGAGCCTCTCTTCCAACAACAATGATTGTTCTCTCCTCGAATACCCAAAGGTTTGTTACCCTTAGGCCTTCATATGATTCCAAATTTTTATCTGAAGAAAAATGCAAGGGAATATCCAAATTAGTTCTGTCATTCTTTTTTATAATTAGTGTTGCAAATTAATTGTAGGCCGAAAGAAATGACAATAGAAGAAGTGCTATTATTTTTTTGCTAAATTAAGAGATGTATTAGAAAAGAGAATATACAAGGGAGATCTCCCATGCTCTATAACCAATTAAAGCAAAACTATAAGCTGATTACATCAAAATAAGATGAGGTCTATTATATACTACTTTAGAGAACCAAGTTGAGCTGTTAAGCCTGGTTTAACATCAACTACAATACAATCTATAGGCTTCATTGGGCCAAAAATTCCTTTGTCATGGGCTCGGGCATTTCTTTCTCGCCATAGCTGGCAGCACAAAACCTGGATCAAACCAAGAGCAACACTACTCTTGGCTCTGTCCTGAATATGCAGCATGTGGTTGAGAAGTTCCTAACTTATGCAACAAGTTAGGGAGAACAAAACGACTATAGTGGCAGAGCATAAATAAGTGATTATCAGTCTCATTTACTGCATAAAACAATGATAATTTCATTACGTAGGAAGATAAGTTAATCAAGCAGGAAGATATAATCATCAACTGCATCATGAAACTTCATTCACTTTATTTTACAACAACCAACTGAATCCAAATTACGACCCCTTTAATTTTCTTATAATAAAGTTTCCATTTGTTTTATAGGCTCAGCACTCTCTTCATGAAACTGTCTTCATGAAACTGTCTTATAATAAAAATCGCATCTCGTGAATACAGAAAAAGAAAAAAGGTATGCCTAATACATGTTCTACTTTATGTTTTTAACGTCTACTACTATAAGATTCATAACCATATTTTATACCAGAACCATGTCGAGGGACTTAAAGAACGTTGTCATTCTCTTAGTCTTGAAAACAAGTCTCTTACAATAGAGAATCAGCAACTAAAAGAAAAGCTCAACAAAATTGAAACTGATTTGGCTCTCGTCAAGGTATTTCTTTAGTTTGTTTATCTTCCTTCAGGTCACTTGCTTACATATAATATTTAGGCCGTCTGAGAAAACTAACCATTATTGTTGTAGGAGGTGTAGAATTTTAACTGATTATTTATACATAAGTATATATCTGTATACTTCTCACTAGTAAAACACAAATCACACACACAGATTTGCACACCAAAAGATCTACTTTTCTTTAATCAATGATACAATATATATAGAAAGGAACTAAGGTACTGGTAGCTATAAAACAATTTTTTCACTAACAGCATGACTAAGTCATCAACTGAACAAATCAAATAAGAAAACATTATTAATTTACTACAAATAAAAATAAGTTTAAGATTATTTTTCAACAGGAGGACCATCATTACAATTCTAAAAATTTGAGATGAAAATGTTATTAACTTGTTACATGGTCTAGATCATGATGACTACAGATAATGTAATGATAACTATATATATATATAGTATCACATTTGATTTTGTAAATGAGAAGATGACCTTTTATTAGTTGTTGTGGCACACCTTTGCCCATCCACACAACTTCATCCGTCCATAAGACCATGATTATATAAAGTTTTATGCCTTAAATGATTAGTGTCAAAATTAGGGTATACTTCTGCAATATAAAATTTTATTTCTGCCCCAGCTAATATTATTACATAATTAAGATAAATTCATAGAACAAACATGCGTGTGCACGTTCTCCTGCTTGTCATACTGAATCTCACATGAATTACTAACAATGCATGGCAGGATAAGCAAATTCAGGCCATGAAGATTTTGACTAGTGGTTTGCGCAAGTTGGGGGACTAGTGCAGGATAAGCTAAATTTGTTGTAGCTTTCAAGTGTTGCTTTATGTAATTGACTGTGACTTACAATTAAATGTGTTTTAAGTTTTTGTTGGATCATTATGTACCCAGAGTTTGGTCTGGTGGAATACTCTTAGCTAGAGAACTAATTGATTAAGAGAATTATTATTAGTCATGCAAAATTTTCTGCATTATGTTTTGTAATACTTTAAAGCAAAACTTGTTGGAGAACATACTTCTCCATTTGAGCCTACTCCTACAATTTTTGCCACTTACATATATAAAAGGCTTAACGCAAAAAATTACCCATTATTTATTTTATAATTATAATTAAGAACAACCAATATATTTGTAATATTTTATACCTCCATTATTTATTAATTGTGCTCTATATAAGAATAAAAAGCTTATAAAGATATGAGGGAGATATAGCTTAGCATAATAGGTTAATTGTTTGATTATCTCTAGTATCATTTTAGTTAGCTGATGAATTTGTAACAGTTTTATATCACAAATTATAAAATTGTTTCATATTTACATCCTGACTTATTCGATTCATCTATACAATTATATCCAACCGTCTCAAATAATTATAATCTTACTAGGCAATACAAATGTTATTACCACAACAGGAAGTCCAGTACCCAATTTCCTGACAAAGCATATTAATATTAGATTTCATTTTGTAACGGATCATGTCATGAAAGGAACAATAAACGACAGACATTTTCGCCAAGTCATTATTAGAAGTCACATTCACAAACCAAATCAATGAACTTGAAATGATAAGTTATAAAAAGTAGTAAGTAGTACAAATACTGATGCACATGTGAGACAAAGTACATAAAATACTAACATGGTCAAATCCTATTGCACGTCAAATCCTGATCGAGTAAAATTCTAAAAGTATTGTGTAATCCTTATGACACATCAATAATATATATAAACCATTCAAATTCAGTATTTGTTCTAAAAATAAATACTAATATCTCTTTGATATCACATGATTTTATGAGTTAAGTGATGAAATTTTAATTATTTTGTTTCTAAAGAAACTATTCTAATGCATGTGAGATAATTATGCGGAAACGATTCTAATTCATGTGAGATAATTATGCGGAAACGATTCTAATTTATGTGAGATAATTATGCACACAGTTGCGTATTTCTAGGCGTAATATACACGTCTATTGTAGATATACATTAATAGTTATGTACAATTAACTATGATTACAAGAAACTAGCACCGCCAATTATTCTCACAAATCACATCAAGTAGCTTGTTTTGTTTGTCTATAGACTGTCTAAAATCATGTTAGCTTTTATAAAACTAATAATATTCCCACATCAGTTTTTATACACAAACATCGTTTCTCCTCTCTCTCGTAAACTTAAACTAGAACCCTAATTCTCAACAATGACAAATACTAGTGTCTCTACATGCCTTTCAAGCTTCTTCAACAAAACCTTACTTTCAACATAATCATGAAATCGGCCCAAACAACTTCAAAACACATCATGATCACAATGAAATCCATCCTAATTTTCACGTCATTCAAGATTTTCTTGAAAAAAGCAACATTGATTTTGCCTTAACTAACCCCATTGTTATTTAGATAAAGATGCTATGCAGATTTGGGGCACAAAAAAGTACATAAGAAAAAAGGTAGTATCTTTTTCCACAATGGTCATAGGAGGTATGAAATCACCCGTGAAGTGATTGAAGCAGCTCTATAGCTACCTATTCTAATTCACAGATCTCCTTATATCATTCTACTAAGGTCCTATTTTATTATTTCATGATATTGATGTACAGTTATGAGTTTTCCAAGATGAGAGAACTGTTCAGAACCAAGCTTAGGAAATGCAGAATTTCTATTTTGAATGTATTATTAGATGCTTTCTCAGCAATGTATTTAACTTTGATGCTCTTCTAGTTGTGTCTCTGCAAATTGGTTATTCATACCGTTGATGATGAATGGCTACTTATGTTCAAAATTACTAATAATGACATTCAAGATAATGAGAGTAAGGACGAGAAAAATAAATTACATGAAAGGTTGTGATTCTTGTGGAGGTCGAGCATTTTTTCCAAAGAAAACTTCTTACTCAGTATGTGGCAACAAATCTTGACGCTTCTCTTGTCACTTCTTTCCAACCATGTTCCTGACACAAGAAGCTTATTTTGTAAAATAGAAGAAAATAACGGCATTGAGAATGACTGTTAAGTCAGATTCTGATGAAGATGACACTACAACTCTAAATTCAAAGCTAAATATTAATAAAGTTACAGATAATGACGCAAGTAAGGAGGTCACTGCATTTGGACTTTTGTCAAAGAGGAAAATGATATTGCTCAAGGTGCAAATGACTATACATTACTCTCCTACACGGTCTACTTTTATATAGAACATGAATCATCAGGAGCTATTCCTCTAAAGGAGGCCAATACAGATAAAGATGCTTCTATTCCTGATGTTGGTGGAATTCTTGACAAGTCATCAGCTAAGTCAATATCTAGTCTTGATGCTGGTCATCCTGGTACTCACAATTTGAAAAGGAAGACAAAAGATAAAGTTGTATATTACAGAAAGAAATCAAGATATCAATCTCCACAGAAAGGTTATAGCACACAAGAAGTTGAATCTCAAAGGGATTCAACGGGTGCTAATGACCTTATCACATAAGACCCACCTTCTCAAAGTGAAGGTTCACACACTGCTATTGGAAGGACAATTCCCTGACACTGCTGAAGGAGGTTCTGAATAAGTGGAATTCGATATTATACCGCACACAAAGAATAAAGAAGCTCATCAGGATCATAGAGCTGAGTTCGATACAATATTGAATGATTCAATATTTATGATAACCCAAAAAGAACCTTCAGCTCAAAGGGTTTCTTCAAAGCTTCATGCCCCACAAGAACGATCAAGTCAAATTCTTGATGAATGCACCACTACGACTCTCGATGATGCTGCATATGCTAACACTTCAATATTTCTTGATCCTAAGGTTGAAATGGTTGCTGCAAAGAAGAATATTATAGTTATTCTTGTAACTCCTCTAATATCCATTCATATGGATTCTTCTGTTGAAGATACATATCTAATTAGTACTATTATTTTATCAGCTATTATGACTAAAAATAGACCCTTGTGTGAGGATACCCCTATTTATATAACTGTAGACCACTCTTTCTGGCCCTATCTTATTTCTTCATTTGGGAGTGATTTGAGCCTTTAAAATGGGAGTTTGGGAAAATAATTAGTAAAAAATTAAGAAACTGTGAGATTGTCTTTTATGCTGGAAAAATGAGAGGTAGACTTGAGAGAGAAGTCTGGGACTTCTAGTGCCTTAAATATTGCTATTCAAAAGTGATATATGTGTGAGAAATGATGAGATTGTTTTAAAATAATAAATAGATTTAAGGGTCTTTCTATTTCATCTACACATCAGGATAACAAAATTGTCAAATCTAAAGTTGACCTAAAACTTAAGGGTGTAGTAGAACAGTTCTCTCATGATGATGATCCTGACATGCATGCCACATCCTAGTGATGTTGCTGATAATAATGGTGATGATACTTATTAGAAGTTATCCCACATCATTTGTGGAAGTGGCAGATGACAAGAATATAAGCATCCAGATAACTCTATTAGTATGAGGTCTTTTGGGAGGTACCCAAAAACAAATAAGTGTGGGCGCGGTCCAGAGCGGATAATATCATACCAATATGAAGTTAGGCCTGCTCAGCAAAAGCCCAACAAGTGGTATCAGAGCTTTAAGTTGTAACGGTCCATAACAATCTCAGAAGGGCTCCCAAATAGGCCTAGGGAAAGACAGATGGGCTAACCCAATATAGGCTTAAGGAAAAGGCAGGTGGACCTTCCAGTATGGGCCAATGGGGAGGCAGAAAGCCAGAAGACAGGTGTCGGGTCCGATGTGTGAAGGGGGATATTGTTGGAAGTTGTACCATATTATTTGTGGGAGGGGCAGATGACTAGAATATAAGCAGTTAGATAAATCCATTAGTATGAGCCCTTTTGGGAGGTGCCCAAAAAAAATTCTTTCATGATCGGCATAGAGCGTACAATATCATACTAATGTGGAGTTAGGCCTGCTCAGCAAAAGCCCAACAATTCTAAAATCTATGATCAAAGCCTCTAAAGCTTATATATTTCAATTCTCTCATATTTCCTTGATGTTGTATTGAAGATATTAAGACAACATAAATGGAACAATTCATGGAGATTGTCGAGTTAAAATATCTCTTATCAAGTTGTACATGTTCATGCTGATCTGACTCCCAATGCACTTTCAAATCCAGATATGCAAACTCTTCTAGATGCTACTACCACTAAGCCATAAGTGGGCTACTATAATGCAAGTGTTAAAAGCTTAACATTACTTAACAAATTATTGTTCTATAGTAACACCTCTCAATTAGTGTTACAATAGTGATAAAGCTAATGTTGCAGAAAAATGTAACACCAACACCGTGTATCACATTAGTTACTTTTTAATTTAAAAAAATTGAAATGAATATATTATCATAAAAATTGTACTAAAATTATATTTTGTATTATAAATTAATCATGCATGAAATGTATAATATAATACATATATATTATTAAATCATCATTCAAAATTTTCTGTTTGTGTTTCTCAATATAGTATTTATGATAAATTATCTAACAATATCATTCATTAATTTTATATGACCAAACACATCAAAAATATGTCCCACAAAAAGTTTATGTTCATCTTCGCAATAATTTCTCATTTTTATTGACACAACTTCTAAATATATTTATCACTAACTTCTCGTTGCCATCAATCAAGTAATTCATTTTTTTGTGATAAAAAGATTACTGAACTCAAGTTTTAGGGAAACTAATTATTACAAATAGTAATATCCAATATCAATTAATTTCATATTTATAAAATCATAAAATAATAGTATTGTACTATTATGTATAATATACATCACATTCACTAAAATATTTATAATATTAGAGTACCATTTATTCAAATCATACATAATACGTAAAACTTTCTAGCATATGCTTAAGTTTATCATTTTTGGTAGAGCTTGAATGAAGTGATGACTTCAAGCCCCTTAATAAATTTGTCCAAGTCTTCACCACTCAAGACTTCTTCTTCTGTGGATGATCCTCTCATCTGCTTCATTCAAATCCATGCTCGTTAATCACCTTGCCAAAGCTAACAATATTTTACTTCAAGTTAAGAGTCCGTACATCTCGATCCAGTTTTTCCTGCCGGCCTGCAAGTTGTGAGCTATTCCTCAAAAGAAGGCCAATATAGATAAAGATGCCTTTATTCCTGATGTTGGTGGAATTCTTGACAAGTCATCAGCTAAGTCATTATCTAGTCTTGATACTGGTCAAGCTGGAACTGACAATTTGAAAACGAAGACAGAAGATAAAATTGTATGTTATAGAAATAAATCAAGGTATCAATCTCCACAGAAAGGTTACAGCACACAAGAAGTTGAAACTCAAAGGGATTCAACAGGCATTAATGACCTTGTCACACAAGAACCACCTGATCAAAGTGAAGGTTCACACACTGCTACTGGAAGGACAATTCCCTGACACTGCTCAAGGAGGTTCTGAAAAAATGGAATTTGATATTGTACCGCACACAAAGGATAAAGAAGCTCATCAGGAGCATATACCTGAGTTCGATGCAATATTGAATGATTTAATATTTGAGATAAGCCAACAAGAACTCTCAGCTTAAAGGGTTATATAAGCTTCAAAGCTTCATGCCGCACAAGAACGATCAGGTCAAAGTCTTGATGAAGGCACCACTACGACTCTCGATGATGCTGCATATGCTTACACTTCAATATTTCTTGATCTTAAGGTTGAAGTGGTTGATGCAAAGAAGAATGCTAGTGTTATTCTTGTTACTCCTCTAATATCCATTCATATGGATTCTTCTTTTGAAGGTACATATTTAATTAGTACTATTATTTTATATTCTAGTATGGCTAAAAATAGACCCTTATGTGAGGATACCCTTATTTATATGACTGTAGACCACTTTTTCTGGCCCTCTCTAATTTCTTCATTTGGGAGTGATTTGAGCCTTTCAAGTGGGAATGTGCGAAATAATTAGTGAAAAATTAAGAAACTGAGAGGCCGTCTTTTATGCTGGAAAAATGAGAGGTAGACTTGAGAGAGAAGTCAGGGACTTCTAGTGCCTTAAATATTGTTATTGAAAAGTGATATATGTGTGAGAAGTGATGAGATCACTTTAAAATAATAAAGAGATTTAAGGGTCTTTCTATTTCAGCTACACATTAGGATAAAGAATTTCCAAATCTAAAGTTGACTAAAAATTTAAGGGTGTAGTAGAACATTTCTCTCATGATGATGATCCTAACAAGCATGCCACATCATAGTGATGTTGATGATAATATTGATGATGATAATGATATTGCAGGTAATATAGATGAGATTCTTGTTAGGAATTGTCCCACATCATTTATGAGAGTGGCAGATAACTAGAATATAAGCAGCCAAATAAATCCATTAGTATGAGGCCTTTTGGGAGGTGCCCAAAAATAAATCCGTGCGGGCTCGGCCCAGAGCGGAAAATATCATACTAATGTGGAGTTAGGCCTGCTCAGCAAAAGCCCAACAAGTGGTATCAGAGTTTCAAGTTGTAACGGTCCAAAATAATCTCACACGGGCTCCCAGATAGGCCTAGGGAAAGGCAGATGGGCTAACCCGGTATGGGCTCAAGGAAAAGGCAGGTGGACCTTCCAATATGGGCCAAGGGGGAGGCAGAAAGCTAAAAGAATTCCAGTATGGGTCAAGGGGGATCCAAATCACACAATCAGCAGGAAAAATCGACAGGTGGTGGGCTCGATGTTTGAAGGGGAGATTGTCAGGAGTTGTCTCACATCGTTTGTGGGAGGGGCAGATGACTAGAATATAAGCAGCCAGATAACTGCATTAGTATGAGGCCTTTTGGGAGGTGCCCAAAAACAAATCCGTGCGGGCTCGGGCTAGAGCGGACAATATCATATTAATGTGGAGTTAGGCCTTCTCAGCAAAAGCCCAACAATTCTAAAATCTATGATCAAAGCCTCTAAAGCTTATATATTTTGATTCTCTCATCTTGCCTTGATGTTGAATTGAAGATATTAAGACAACATGAATGGACCAATTCTTGGAGATTATTGAGAAAAAATATCTCTTATCAAGTTGCACATGTTCATGTTGTTGCTCTTAAAGCTACTACCAATATGCCATAAGTGGGATACTTTAATGTCAGTGTTACAAGCAACGTTACATTAGTTAAAAAATTGTTGTTCTATTGTAACGCCTCTCAATTAGTGTTACAATAGCGATAAAGCTAATGTTGAAGAAAAATGTAACACCAATACCGTTTATCACATTAGTTACTTTTTAATTTTAAAAATATTGAAATGAATATATTATCATAAAAATTGTATTACAATTATATTTTGTATTATTAATTAATCATGCATAAAATATATAATATAATACATAGATATTATAAAATCATCATTCAAATTTTTCTATCGGTGTTTCTTAATATAGTATTTATGATAAATTATCTAACAATATCATTCATTAATTTTATATGACCAAACACATCAAAAATATGTCCCACAAAAAGTTTATGTTCATGTTCGTCGTAATTTCTCATTATTATTCGCACAACTTCTAAATATATTTATCAATAACTTCTCGTTGCCATCAATCAAACAATTCATTATTGTGATAAAAAGAGTAATAAACTCAAGTTTTAGTGTAACTAATTATTAGTAACATCCAATATCAATTAATTTTAAATTTATAAAATCAAAAAATACTAGTATTGTACTATTATGTATAATATACATCACTTCACAAAAATATTTATAATATTAGAGTACCATTAATTCAAATCATACATAATACGTAAAACATTCTAGCATATGCTTAAGTTTAGCATCTTTGGTAGAGCTTGAATATATTGTCTTTTTTTACCCAAGCCTCCCATCCAAAATTTTAACTATCAGGCGGCGGGAATATCATTACATTTTTAGACCAACCACATAGTATAATATTTCAATGAACGAGATATTAGGAAGATCATCGGATAAACTCTTTCTTGAAAAAATAATCATTTTTTTCTAAAACTTTAAAGTGCAAAACATTGGACTTAATTGGAGGTACCCCAGTGAAATATTTGTACGATAATATCTATTATTGTATCCAAATTAAAGGATACTTATTTTCTTGAGTATTTTATTATAATAAGTTGAGTTGATATCATATAAAATATAATTGTTCTAATTTATTTCAAGGTAGGTGATGTGAATAAGTTTTAATTATTAGTGACTTTTAACACTTAAAGAAAAATAATGTTAGGAGAAAAGAAACCAATATATTTTACACAAAATTTTGTGTTAATAGTAATTGTACCTTTATTTTACGTTGCGGTTACTTCTGATTTCTCATTTTTACTTTTGGGTTTATTATAATATTTAAGTGAAATTTTTATTTATTTTCGTACATAGTCTCTTCACTGTCCGCCAATACCCTGTCAAGATAGGAAACATCATTATCTATATAAAATAAACAATATTTTTCTAAGTTTGCAGTTCAGGATTGCCAAATTTATAATTTTTTAATATGACCAAATCTATTGTAATATGTAATTGTTATATTGGAGCTTTCCTCTATACCAACATGTAAATGTTATACGACTACTATTTTTGTAAATCTTGCAAAATGCTACTCATTCAAAGCTTGTATGTTTCTATTTATTTTCCAACTTCTTGTTACTAAAGAAAAAGTATGTCTTCTTTTGGGAATCCACTTTACTTTGCATTAGTTATTTGAATTCTTATATATTTACCTTTATATTTGACTAAACTACATATTTTTAATTGCTTTGTTTGAATAAATCATATTTTCATGTTCATAGAGATACCTCGTTGAGAATAGTAAATTTTATGTTAAGTTTGGATAGTCTAATCCACTTGGTAGTACCGTTTTGCCTTATTTGTCAACTTATTTCGGATTAGGAATCAAGGTAGGGACATGAAATGTAATGTTAATATCTCATAATGTCATAGGCCCGGAAGTTGGGAAGAGAAGTCGTACGAACATTTCCCATAATGTCTAGAAGGTCGACTTAAGAAACTATCTATTTACACCTTACAATGATTTCAAGAATGTAAGTGGGGGAGTTCGTAATAATCTGATCACACGTTGAGATAATTAGATAATTTGTTTAGTTTTTAAGGCAATATAATATAACTAGGCGTATCAACAATTCACAATCTTATCTGTGTTGGGCTTGTATGAATTACTCAAGGTATTGCATCGCATACTTCGCCTTATGTCAATTTCGAAATTGAAACTTGACACCATCACATGATTAGTTTTTAAAATTGTAGAAAATTGTGAAATATTATGTGTGACATTGATCTTATATCACTTTGATTACTTATTTAAATTTTATAAAATTTAACCAGTGAAGAAGAATGATGATCACATGCTATCTATCAGAAAGGATTGGAGGTGGAGGAACCATATGGATGAGGTTAGCTTTTTCGGCAAGAATCTAAATCATTTGCAGTCTGTTGCGAATTTGTAAAGTATATCTATATAATATTAGTTTTGTTTATAAATTCAAAAATCGAAATGATAATCTTAGTGGAACCAGAGTCTACATATTTGGTGTAAATTCAAACTGATATGGTATATCACCTTCAGGTTTTCTACTTTCATATATAGTTAGGGGTCGTTGTCGATTAAACAGTTCATCTTTATTATTCTGTTCTCTCCCTTCTTTTCTTGGTACTGATAATTTGTTCTCTACTTTTATCAAAAAAAAAATCTCATTATTCTAGTTCCCATTACCTCTAATTAAATTCATAGATGTAAATTTTTTTTTGTCAAATTTAAAGCAGATTTCATTGATAACTTGAAAGGGACTCAATCGGGACAAACCCCCAACTAATTATGCAACCAGGTTGAAAATTAAATAGAGTTACATAATTAGCCGTTTTGTCTCCGGATTGCTTAACAAACTGAATACAAATAATTTGAAAATTAAAAATGAAGGTAACGGTTTTCCGGGCAATCCAGCATGCATCTCCCCCGAAAATAATAGTTTCATAATTGACCCTCATATTAATTTCATTGATAGTCAATGTCACAGGATTCAGTTGCAAAAACTGAGCTTAGAGACCTCATGTTATGAACAAATATATTTTGTGAGAGATGAGCACATGTGATATTCACCACCGTTCCAAGCGCTCCCCAGCTATCTACTAGCCGGACACCCGCTCTAGACCTGCCGAAAGTGTTGTTGATGCGAGATATCCAGATCTCCCAATATACCGTCAAATTCATTTTTAACACAACCACCACATCGCACAAAATGAGACACATCGCATAAAGCGAGACAATCAAACACACAAATAATAACTTAAACAGAATAGTATGAAAAAATACAAAATTCAAAAAACTCGGAATAACACCAAATTGTAATACCAAATCGTAATATGTTGTTAGACCAGAAATTTTGAATCCAAAAACTGATTTTTATTATAAAATTCAAGCTCTTACCTTAGTAGATCTGAAAACTAAAATGAAGAATTGTAATGGATTTTTGTATATTTGTGGAACAAATCTCGATTTTATTAAAAAAGTAAACAAAATGAGGAGATTGAGATGGATCGAAAGGGTGAAAAAGAAGGTTAGGCGGTTATGGTTAGAAGAAGGTAGGGCGGCCGACTCTCATGCGGGAGTTATTTATTTAATTCATAGTTGTAATTTTAGATTATGCACAAGGATATTTGAACTTTCTAAAACTGTGGCAGTAAAGGACCATTTTTACAAGGAGTGAGTGTATTTTGGGTTTTCGTATGAAAAACACAATATTTTTCATGAGTTATCATTTTATATTTTTATATATTTTTTATACGGTTAGAAGTGACAAAATAGATGGGAGAATAGTTGTGTATAGACCAAATGTAGTGTGAGATAGAGCTACTTTCGTGGCTTTCCACAAGACAAAAAGGTTAGAACCGATAACATCTTTTACTTGTTTTATATTTTAGCTTAACAACTTTTAACGTTACAATGTGTAACTTAGGTTTAATTTTTCATTATCCTTTAACTACTAGTTTTGTGAAAAAGTGGAAGCTCTATAAGTTGTGGCCAAAGTCTTGCTTTGGCTCGGTCTATTCTCAATTTGGAATTACGGTCAAGCTGTAGTATTTTTAACATTTTATCCTATGCATCAAGAAGCAACCTCGAAATCAAGATATCCACCAACACAGGCTAGAACAAATATACCTTTTCATGACACAAATTTTGCACTAGTTATATCAGAAAATTCCCTATTTATGATTAAAAAAATTAGATTGCATTGTATATTTTAAAAAATTTTGAAAAAGACTATTATGCCTCTTGAAAAGTTTACTAAGGATAGTGGTAATAAGGATACTTCTCAAATATTATATTATATGTATGAAAAAGCTACCCATAAAATAATAATTGTGAAATTACATAAAAATATTTTTTGTTAAACCATTATGGGCTAAAACATTTATTGTAAAAAATTTATTCTTATATGTAGAAAAGAGTTTTTTATAGAAAAAATTGATACGTATAAATCAAACAAAAATGTGGGAGAATAGGTGTGTATAAATCAAATGTTCTATAAGATTGAGTTAGTGTGAGGGCTTTTCAAAAGACAGAATGATTGGGACCAGTTACTACTTTTTCTTGTATATTTATATTTTAGCTTAAGAACTTTTAACGTTAAAATATATATAACTAAAGTATAATTTATCTCATCATTAACAAATCAAAATATGTAAGGAAAATATATAAAATAGACATAAAAATCAATCAATATAAGATTATAATTTTGGATCTCTGGAATCTTCCTATTAAGTATATATTCCATCAAACATTCTCATTGTGAGTGAGTATAGACCATAGACCATTCTTATACATCAGTATAACATATAAAAATATTGCTACATTGGTTCTTGGTGGGTTTTTGTTATATAATCTTAAAATCTTATATCACTGCTTGAAATTCTGGATTATTAGTTATCAATGTGAGTAGTAGTTATGTTTTACAGGTGTATGTAGTTATGTTTTTAGTTATGTTTTACAGGTGTTTATTGGACTCGCACTAGCTATGTGTTATTAGTTATCATTTTGATCAGTTTTAAATTTTCTAGAATTGAAGAAATGGAGAAGGCTCACAGGGTATCAATCAAAACCGAGGAAGAACAAATTAATGAGGTTAGCTTTTTCTCTCTCCAGTCAAGGAAGTCTAGAAATTATTATCTTATTGTAAATAACCAAGTCTACATACGTGATTTAATTACAGGGTGCCATGGTTTTACCTCCACCTCCTGGTTTTCCACCCAGACGGCTAAGGTTTGTTATCTAAATATTTGTTCATTAGTGAATTGTGAGTAGTGCTGCAGGTACCAAATTGGGTATCAAAAAAAATTTCTAAATGATGGGACATGGAGTATCAGACTATTTCAATTGATACTTTTAATATGAATATATGAAGTGCCATTTGGGAACCATTTTGGGATCCAATTTGGGGCTTTAGCAATTTACTTAAATTGTCTCCTTTTTTTGTTAAATAATTATCTTTCAATAAAACAGTGTCATGCTTGTAATTTTGTTGTATCCATACACCAAAGGTAGTCCACCTTTATCAAATATAATCTGACTTTATCAAATATATTTTGAAGCTCACTATCAGCACATCCTAGTGTTTCTTCCGCTCAGCTAACAAGTATCAATGTTCAATCATCAGATGTAAGGGCACAAGCATTACAAAGGTTTGTAAGCCTAAATTACAAGCCTTTCTTACTATAGATTACTATTTCTAAACTCGCTGGATCTAATATATTCTATACAGTGAACTAGAGCAGAATGAGAAGAAAAGGAAGAAGAGAGTTCTCGCAAGCCGTGAAGCTCGGGAGAGGAAGAAGGTATTCCCAATATATGTATTCTTGTGTACATTTTCCAAAGTGTATCACTCTTGTATATGATTTATAATGATAGATAGTTGTCAGGAGAAGGCTCTTCTAATAGAGTCTCTTACATTAGAGAATAATCGATTGCAGGAGGAAAACAAGAACTTGGAAACTGTCATGGCTCTCCTAAAGGTATTTCATATAATTATTTATTTCCTTTAATAGATCTTCTGTATTTAAGAGACCCGTATTTAAAGAAATTATGGAACACTGTTCCTCATTCACACAACTTTGTCCTTGCTTAAATAGAGAATTTTACATTTGATGATTAGTGTCTAAATTAGGATGCACTTCTGCAATATAAGCATAAAGTTTTCATTTGTATATTACATTGTTTAAGTTCTACCTTAACTTGAATCATATTTACACGATAAAAATGTATTCATAGTGGATGCATACTATTGACATTTGACCTAAACTACTGACTATATGGCAGGATAACATAAATGAGGCCGAGAGAATTCTGGATAGTGGTTTGCAGATGCCGGAATAAGGGGCTAGTACAAGACGGATCTTCTTCCTTTAAGCTAAATTCGTTAAAGTTTGTAATAGTTGATTGTTATAATTGATTGTGAGTTGTTAGACATTAATGAAATATCTTTTTAGGTTTTTTGTTGGATATTATGACTTATACTTACCTTTGATAACTCATACAATATGATTAAGGTTACTGATATATAGTTGCAGACTCCAAGACTTATACTTACCTTTGTTAGACAAAAATGTTGTAGAAAAACATTTTTGTGGTTGAAAAATATACACCAATGCATATATTGATACATTTTATGCAGTATGTAGTTCAACATATCATAACGTCATGTAAGAAAATATTCAAGCATGTTCAGCAGGTAGAACAAGTCATATTAGAACGTATCTTATTATAATTTTGATTGCAAAAACTAGTGTAGAATGTATTTTATTATAATTTTGATTGCAAAAAAAATAGTGCAGAACACTTGTTAGAACGTATACTAAATACAGAAGGTTTTGATTATAATTAATCTATCTTCATCCCAGCAAAACACTTTGACCAATAGCTTTTGTGACGAGTTATTTGTTTAAGATAAGGAAACCGAGAAGATAAGAATAAGAAAGGACAGTGAATTAAATAACATAATGAAGATGTTTAAGGTGAAATTGTGGTTTTATTTTAACCACAGTGAATGTGTGTAAAACATTCAAATTTGGTCTAAACGGATACATAATTTCCAATGTAATTAAGTTTCCAGCTTATGCAAAAACATTAAAAATAATGGATAATGTTCATGATATTTCCTTCGTAAAGTTTAACATAAACAAAATTAGGGGATGAAAAAGTTTCCATGAGAGTGGTTCGTGGATGTTTGACCAACAGGCTAGTGTAAGTGATGGAGCTATTATCTTTAAGCTAAATTTGTTGCAACTTGTAAAAAGTGGCTTATATAATTGATTCTAACTACTAGCCAATTTAATAAATCTCAAAAAATAGATACTTTGATATATATTGGTATTTAGATGGAAAATGATGGTTAATACACTCACTTGTCACTCAAAACTTAATTAGAACATAAAAATATTTATTTAATGACAAAAGCATAAAACTCGGGTACATCTTTTATAAAAAAAAATCTCATTATTCTACTTATACCTCTAAATTTATAGTTGTAATTTTAAAATATGCATAAAGATATTTTAACTTTCTAAAATTTCGGCAGTAATGGAGGCAGCGAGTGTAACATCTTTCTTCTTACGAAAAACACAACATCGTTCATGAGTTATCATTTTATATTTTTATATATTTCCATACGGTTAGATGCATAAACCAGATAACATAGGTGGGAGAATAGGTGTGTATAGATCAAATGTAGTATGAGATAAAAGGTTAGGACTGATAACCTATTTTAGGTTAACAACTATTAACTTTACAATGTGTAACTAGGTCTAGTTTATCTTTATACTTTGACTACTAGTTTTGTGGAAAAGTTGAAGCTCTGTAAGTTATGGCCAAAGTCTTACTTTGACTCTCTTGATTCCAAGTTTGGAATTATGGTCAAACTGTAATATTTTTAACATTTTCTCGTATGCATGAAGCAACCTCAAAATCAAGATATTCACCAACCCACACTAGAACAAGTATACCTTTTCACTACATAAATTTTATATTAGTTACATCGTAAATTCCCTATTTATGATTAAAAAAATTATGTTGGCTTATATTTTAAAATATTTTCGAACTTCTTGTTACTTGGTACTATACTTTACTTTGCATTTAGTTGTAACAACATTTTTCATTGCAAATTCTTGTGGATTTACTTTGTATTTGACTAAGGTGCATTTTTTAATTGTCGTGTTTCAATAAATCGTGTTGTTCATGTGCATATAGAGACCTCGTCTGTAACATTATCTATTCATATGTTTTTCATGGCACACTATTCCGCTGACCTATGAACAAAGCACTTAGCACATGATCAAAGTGCCTACATACTTCCATATATACAATATTACACAATAGTATAAAATGACTAGCCCATCCCAACTGACAAGCCCAATCCAATCATCAAAATAACTATTAGACAAAAAACCTAACTTCTATTCTCTCTTTCTAATCTCCCCTAACCTATCATCTCTTCTAAATTCCTAAATCCCTTTTTTTAGTAAATAATTATGCAACTCTATGTATTTATATATTCTTGTATTGTATTTGTACTTGCTTTAGACTTGAATTATTGTAATATTTTTGTGTGACTTTCATGCTTTAGGTTTGATTGGTTGTGATATTTTTTGGTTAGTTTTGTATAATTGTATGTATATTAGTATATGTATGGAGGTATTGGGGATGGATCCTTTTTATTATTATTAACAGCAATGAGGTAATTTCTGCGAAAACTTTTCTAGATTTTCACCACGAAATTATGTATAAGTCATCATGTCTTCTTCACGGGTAAGAGCTAGTATAACTTCCTCATCTACAGGTATTGGGGATGGATCCTTTTTTTTAGTATTAACAAAAATTTGGCTTGACCTCATTTTCTTAACGAACACATTTTTGTATTCGAGCTCGAATTCAAAATCTTAACAAACTAAGCCCTTATCGAGCCGAGCTCGAGTTTATTCGCGAACATCTGCGCTACTCTCATCCAATCCGCAAGCAAATTCAAAGTTGCATCCCTAACTCAAAATGCAGATCCCAATTATAGCACTTTAGTTTCTTGTAACAGCTAGGAAATCGAACAAATACATCCACACAAGATTCATTTTGTATTCTCCATATGTAATCCTACAAACCAGTCATTACCAAAAACAAAACCACTTTCAAATAAATTAGAGTCATGTTATATCTTTAACACATCACATATTCCATCAACCTAAATCTTATTTGATTGGGGGTTAAGTATAAATAAGTATATATATTATCTTTTTCTACCCGAGCCTCCCATCCAAAATTTTAACTATCAGGCGGCGAGAATATCATTATATTTTTAGACCAACCACATAGTATAATATTTAAATGATGAGAATATTAGAAAGATCAGATAAACTCTATCTTGAAATATTAATCATTTTTGCTAAAACTTTAAAGTGCATAACATTGGACTTAATTGGAGGTACCCGAATGAAAATTTTGTACGATAATATTTATTATTTTACCTAAATTAAAGGATACTTATTTTCTTGAGTATTTTCTTATAATAAGTTGAGTTGATATCATATAAATTATAATTGCTCTCATTTATTTCAAGGTAGGTGATGTGAATAAATTTTTATTATTAGTGACTTTCAACAGTTTAAAGAATAATAATGTTAGGAGAAAAGAAACCAATACATTTTACACAAAATTTTGTGTTGATAGTAATTGTACCTTTATTTTAAGTTATGGTTACTTCTGATTTCTCGTTTTTACTTTTGGGTTTATTACAATATTTAAGTGAATTTTTTATTTATTTTTGTATATAGCCTCTTCATTGTCCAGTCAATCCTCTGTCAAGATAGGAAACATCATTATCTATATAATATAAACAATACTTTTCTAAGTTTGTAGTTTAGGAAAATTTACAATTTTTCAAAGCTTGTATGTTTCTAATTGTTTTCCAACTTCTTGTTACTAAAGAAGAAGTATGTCTTTTTTTGGGAATCCACTTTACTTTGCATTAGTTGTTTGCAAATTCTTGTAGATTTAACTTTATATTTGACTAAACTGCATATTTTTTTTATTTTTTATATTGTAGGGAACCCGCAGCCGCTACCCTTCGGGTGCCCACTGGGTGAGTCAATAGCCTGCAAACCACGTGATCCAAGGTAAACCGCATTTAAGCGACAAGCTCCGACTCATGTTCATACAGATACCTCGTCGAGAATAGTGAAATTTCATGTTAAGTTTGGATAGTCTAATGCACTTGATAGTAGCGTTTTGCCTTATTTGTCAACTTATTTAGGATTCGGAATCAAGGTATGGACATGAAGGGTAATATTAATATCTCATAATGTCATAGGTCCGGAAGTTGGGAACAGAAGTCGTACGAACATTTCCCATAATGTCTAGAAGGTCGACTTAAGAAACTATTTATTTACACCTTATGATGATTTCAGGAATGTAAGTGGGGCAGTTCGTGAACTCTGATCACACGTCAAGATGATTAGATAATTTGTTCAGTTTCTAAGGCAAAATAATATAAGGCATATCAACAAATCACAATCTTCTCTGTGTTGGGCTTGTATGAATTACTCAAGGTATTGCATCGCGCACTTCGCCTTATGTCAATTTCGAAATTGAAACTTGACACGGTCACATGATTAGTTTTTTAAATTGTAGAAAATTGCGAAATATTATGTGTGACATTGATCTTATATCACTTTGATTACTTATTTAATTTTTAGAAAATTTAACCAGTGAAGAAGAATGATGATCACATGCTATCTATTAGAAAGGATCGGAGGTGGAGGAACCATATGGACGAGGTTAGCTTTTTCGGCAAGAATCTAAATCATTTGCAGTCTGTAGCGAAATTGCAAAGTATATCTATATAATATTAGTTTTATTTATAAATTCAAAAATTGAAATGATAATCTTAGTGAAACCAGAGTCTACATATTTGATATAACTTCAAACTGATATGGTATATCACCTTCAGGTTTTCTACTTCCATGTATAGTTAGGGGTCGTTGTCGATTAAACTGTTCATCTTTATTATTTTGTTCACTCCCTTCTTTTCTTGCACCTGGTAATTTTTTCTCTACTTTTATCAAAAAAAGTCTCATTATTCTACTTCTCATTACCTCTAATTAAATTCATAGTTATATTTTTTTTGTCAAATTTAAAGCAGATTTTATTGATAACTTGAAAGAGACTCAATCGGGACAAACCCCCAACTGATCATACAACCAGATTAAAAGAAGAGATAAATAATTAGCCGTTTTGTCTCCGGAGTGCTTAACAAACTAAATATAAATATTGTGAAAATTAAAAATGAAGGTAACGGTTTCTCGAGAAATCCAGCATGCATCTCCAACAGTAGCTTCACAATTGATTCTCACATTAATTCTATTGATAGTGCAATGTTCATAGGACTTAGTTGCAACAACTGAGCTTAGAGACCTCGTGTTATGAACAAATATTTTTTGTGAGAGGTGGGCACATGTGATTTTCACCACCGTTCCGAGCGCACCTCAGCTATCTACTAGTCGGACACCAGCTTTACACCTGTCGAAAGTGTTGTTGATGCGAGATATCCAGATCTCCTAATACATCGTCAAATTCATTTTTAACACAACCACCATATCGCACAAAGAAAGACACGTCGCATAAAGCGTGACAATCAAACACACAAATAATAATTTATAACGAATAATACGGAAAAAACCCAAAATTCAAAAATCTCGGAATAACACCAAATTGTAATACCAAATTGTAATATGTTGTTAGACTGGAGATTTTGAATCTAAAAACTGAATTTTATTATAAAATCCAAGCTCTTACGTTAGTAGATCTGAAAACTAAAGTGAAGAATTGTAATGGATTTTTGGAGTTTTGTGAAATAAATTTTGATTTTATTAAAAAAAAGTAAACAAAATGAGGAGATTGAGATGAATATGGAGATAAAGATGGATAGAAAGGGTGAAAAAGAAGGTAGGGCGCCTACGGTTATAATAAGGCAGGACGGTCGACTCTCATGCGAGAGTTATTTAATTCATAGTTGTAATTTTAGAATATGCACAAGGATATTTTAACTTTCTAAAACTTTGGCAGTAAAGGACCATTTTTACAAGGAGTGGGTGTAGTTTGGGTTTTCTTACGAAAAACACAATATTTCTCAATAGTTATCATTTTATATTTTTACATGTTTTTATACGGTTAGAAGTGACAAAATAGGTGGGATAATAGGTGTGTATAGACCAAATGTATTGTGAGATAGAGCTAGTTTCGTGGCTTTCCACACGATAAAAAGGTTAGGACTGAAAATGCTTTTACTTGCTTTATATTTTAGCTTAACAACTTTTAATGTTACAATGTGTAACTTAGGTATAATTTTTTGTTATCCTTTGATTACTAGTTTTGTGAAAAAATGGAAGCTCTATAAGTTGTGGCCAAAGTCTTGCTTTGGCTCCCACGATATAAGCATAAAATTTTCATTTGTATATTACATTATTTAAGTTCTACCATAACTTTAATCATATTTACACAATAAAGATGTATTCATAGTGGATGCATAATATTGACATTTTACCTAAACTACTGACTATATGGCAGGATAACATAAATGAGGCCGAGTCTGGATAGTGGTTTGCAGATGCCGGAGTAAGGGGCTAGTACAAGACGGATCTTCTTCCTTAAGCTAAATTCGTTACATAGAGAGACCTCATATTTAACATCAATATCGAGGATAGTGGGAGTTTTTGTTAAGTTTATAGGGCAAATCGCTACTATAAGTGCATCGGACTATCTAAAATTGTTGTATATGGGCCGATAAAGTTTAGTTTATTTCTGACTCGGAATCAAAACTCTACCAATTTTTCAAGCAAGACTTTTAACTTGATTCAGGTTATCATATATGTTAAATATAAGTTATCAAAGTTGGCTCTTGAAAACTTGTGGAGGCATTAGAGGTACGGATACTAAAGCTAGTGGTAATATCTCAGAATATCATAGGTCCCAATGTCTGGATACTATCTACTTATTATACCTTATTATGATTTAAGGAATTTAAATGAAAAGTATGTAATACTCTTAGTTTCTTGACCCTAATTTTTTTAGCTAAACATTTTTGGCTAGGTCTTTTTAGATTCACCTCTTGAGCTCAAACTTATGCTCGTATCTTCATAACTTTAATCATATCTTCAATACACCTAACTCCATTATATTGTCCCCAAGCTTTGTAGGCACAACTCACCTTAAGTAGAATTCTTTTAAAATTAATTAAGAAAAAGACTTAAAAATCAATAATTGAGAATAACATAATTATTGAAATCAAATTTCCCATTTTGGTGGCTACTTCCCAAATATTACATGTATGAAAAAGCTACCCATGAAGTAATAATTGTGAAATTACATAAAAATAATATTTGTAAAACCATTATCGGCTAAAATATTTATTGTAATAAATGTATTCTTATATGAAGAAAATAGTTTTTTTTATAGGGAACATCGATACATATAAACTAAACAAAAATGTGGGAGAATAGGTGTGTATAAACCAAATGTACTATAAGATTTAGTTAGTTTCGGGGCTTTCCAAAAAGATAAAATGGTTGGGACCAGTTACTACTTTTACTTGTCTTATTTATATTTTAGCTTAACAAATTGTAACATTACAATGTATAACTTAAGTATAATTTATCTTCATCACACATGATCCAAAAATTGTAACTAAAATTATATAAAATAGACATAAAAATCAATCAATATAAGATTAAAATTTTGGGTATCTAGAATCTTCCTATCAAGTATATATTCCACCAAACATTCTCATTTTAAGTGAGTATAGACCATAGACCATCCTGATATACATCAGTATAACATATAAAAATATTGCTAGATTTGTTGTTGGTGGTTTTTCATTATATAATCTTGAAATCTTATATCACTGCTTGAAATTTTGGATTATTATATATCAATCTGAGTAGTAGTTATATGTTTACGGGAGTGTATAGTTATGGTTTTAGTTATGTTTTACAGGTGTTTATTGGTAATGACACTTACTATATTTTAATTCTCTTTACCTTGTAGAAAGAAAATATTTTGTTTGCAAAAAATAGTGCAAAACACTTGTTATACACCCAATACATAATGTTTTGGTTATAATTAATATATCTTGATCCAAGCAATACATTTTGACTGATACCTTTTGTGACGAGTTATTTGTTTAAGATAAGGGAAAGGAAAGATAAGGATGAGAAAGGATGGTGAATTAAATAACATAATAAAGATGTTTAAGGTGAAATTGTGGGTTTATTTTAACATACTGATGTATGTAAAACCGTTAAAATTTGATCCAAAAGGATACACAGTTTCTAATATAAATAAGTTTCCAACTTCTGCAAACACATTAAAAAATAATGGATATTGTTCATGATATTTCCTTCATAAAATTTAACATAAACAAAATTAGGGGACGAAAAAGTTCCAGTGAGAGTGTTAGGAATATATTGTAGGCTTAATGATAACTTACCAAAACAATCTAAGTATATTAGTTAAATGAGTTTGTAACCATCAACGAATAACCATAGTTATCTATCTGTTGATGGGGTAGCTTATAGTCAAATAAGTTTGTGGCACATTTTTGTATCCCATAAACAGCTTAGGGGTTTGGAAGTTATAGTAAATTTTAAATCATGTTGACCCCTAGCAAGATATACAAAATAGGTTGGCCAATTATATATAGAATATGCCTTGTAATTTTGTATAGGTGAAAGGGTATCAACTGCTAAGGAATTCATCATCAACGGATAAACTTAAAGCTTCAACGGATGACTCAAGACACCTTCAACGGATAAGCTGATCAACTGATATTTGTTAAAGCTTCAACGGATGTTCATATGCAAACATCAACTGATGACACTATTACAGCATCAACGGATAACTGAATAGAGTGTCAATGGATGATAGTGAAACTTCAACGGATAACCAATTCAAATAGCAGTTGACAGTGACTTGACAGTCACATGGGTTGATTGTATATAAAAAAGGATGTGGCAACCTGGATTCAGGTTTTAAAATAAAATGAAACATTTCCATTTATATGTAAAACAGGGATATTCAAAGATGCGGTATCTAACCGGATTGCATTGGATAGAGAAATGAAGAAACATGTGATTGAACCTAGCCGTTAGGTTTTATGTTTTGTCTTATTTCACATGTAACTTGGTAATATATAAACCAAGTGTAGCAAGTAGTTTGAATCATCAAATTGAATCAATTCAGCAAGGAAGAACAAGAGAGCATAGCAAGCTGTATTCTCTGTAGAATACTCTCAAGTTCAAGTTTGTAAACACTTGTAAGCAGCTGTGTGCTATTAGCATTATAGAGTTATTTTCTCAGTATATATATATATGGTAGAAATATCAATCCACTAGAAAATTTTTAAACACTTGTTTATTTACTTTGTGCTCTTTAATACTATTATTATTTATCTGCACTCAGGCATATTCAAACACAGTTAAATATTTTTGTAAGAAGTTTCCAAAATTTCAAAAAAGAAACCAGAATTCCATTCAACCCTCGTTCTATAATTCTGTTGTTATATTGTTAGGGAATAACAATTGGTATCAGAGCAAGCTCTTGACACACAAAGAGTTTAAAGATCAAGCAATCTAACAGCATGAGCAGAAAGGATGTTGGCGTAAAGATCATTTTTCTGGAAAAAGACAACTATCATCATTGGAAAGTGAAGATGCACATTCATCTACTCTCTCAAGATGAAAGCTATGTCAAGTGCATAGAGAATGGACCTCATATTTCGAGAAGAGTTGCAACAGATGTTGAAGATGTAACTGGAAATGAGCAAATTGTCCCAAAGTCAAAGTTAGAATGGACTGATGAAGACATTGAAGCAGTTCATAAAGATAAAAAAAGCCATGAACATTCTGTTTAATGGTCTAGATCAAGACATTTTGACAATGTCATAAACTAAAACTGCTAAGGATGTCTGGGACATTGTTCAAGTTATCTGTGATGGAACTGAGCAAGTTAGAGAAAATAAGATGCGGCTTCTTATACAGAAATATGAACACTTCCACTTTGAGGAAGGTGAGTCTTTGAATGATACTTTTAGTAGATTTCAAAAATTATTAAATGGACTAAGGCTGTATGGAAGGATCTACCAAACTAAAGATTCAAATCTGAAATTCCTGAGGTCTCTTCCAAAAGAGTGGAAGCCAATGACAGTCTCTCTCAAAAATTCTCAAGAGTATAAAGATTTTACTCTAGAGAGACTGTATTATATCTTAAAAAACTATGAGCTTGAAAAGGAGCAAGATGAGCAGTTAGAGAAAGGAAGAAAGAAGTTAGAGAAAGGAAGAAAGAAGGGTGGATTTATTTAATTGGTAGCTGAACAAGAGAGAGGTAAAGAGATGAAGGTCGAAGCTGTTAAATCTGCACCAAACACAAGTGTTTGTGAAGGCAAGGGCAAAGGGTTGATGGCTAAAGATGAAGACTGGACAAGCCAGGATGGAATGGATGAGGTCGATGAGCATCTAGCCTTTCTGTCAAGGAGATTTGTAAAGCTCAAATTCAAGAAAAAATTTGGAGCTGCCAAGCCTAACAAACATGGTTGATAAAAAAAATTCAAGTGTTTCAAATATGGCTTGAGTAGTCCTTTTGCAAATGAGTGCAGAAAGCCAAATTCTGAGAAAAAGATGTTTATGCATGTGAATTATAAAAAAAAATATTTTGAGTTGCTCAATCAAAAGTAAAAGGCTTTCTTGACTCAAAAAAATGACAGGGCGGCTGATGGTGAGGATGCAGATGAAGACATGAACTATGTCAACCTAGCTCTAATGGCCAAATCAGATGATACAAAAGTTAGTTTATCAAGCAATTAGGTAATCACTATAAACCTAGCACACCTTTCTAAAGATGAATGCAATGATGCTATAAATGACATGTCTATTGAATTTTATCACTTACATGTCACACTTAAATCACTCACTAAAGAAAATAATAGAATTAAAGAGAATAATTTGTTTTGGAGTGATAGAAATATTGTGTTAGAAACTTAATTTATTGAGTTTGAGAAATTGAGAATAGAGTGTAAGATTGCCAAGGATGAATTAACTGAATCTTTGAAGAAAAAAGAGATTTTGATAAAGCAACTTGAACGTGAGTAAGAGGTGATTAAGGCCTGGAAATCATTGAGGGATGTAAGTACCCAAATTTCCGAAGTTTAAGGAATTGAGTCTTTCTGTGAAGAAGCCTGGAAAAAGGACAAGAGGAAACTGGACCTTGTTTCTTTTGATGGTTTATCAACGGATATGGAATTAACGAATGATGAAACTTATCCGTTGAAAGCTGAAAATGTCTATCCCTTGAAAGCTAAAGAAGCCTATTCGTTGATGCAGAAAAAGACCATTAGCAAAGCAAAGCTAAACAAGCTCAAAAAAAAATATTGTTCAGTGACTAAGCACTTTATTTAAAGGGAATCAAGCAAAGCCAAAAATGCAAGTGGAGTGAATGTGGGGTTTCTGTCTATGAAGCAGTTGAGTGACAGATTGGAGAAGATTGAGGTCAAGGCAGATTCAAAAAGGAAAAATAATAGGAATGGGAAAGTAGGGATAAACAAACACAATAACTACACACCTAATAAGTATGCACCTAAAAAGACATATGTTAAGTGTGGTAGTGTTAATCATTTATCTACTAATTGCAAGTGTGTGATACATGCACCCATGTTTGCACCTCCATCTTCACCTAACATGCCCATATCAGCCATGCATGTTTTGCCTGTTATGCCTGCACAAAATCTATCTGCAAATTATGCTAATATGCCATTTGCACACAATCCTTATTATGCTGCATTTAATATGCCCCAAATGCCATTTAGCATGTTTTACTGGAATAACATGTTTGCACAATCTTTGTCATACCATGTTAATCCGAGTGTGCCTGATAATTGTATAACTAATCAAGGATTTCAAAGTTCTACTCCTAAGATAAAAGTTGATTCATAGTCACCTAAGTCTAATGATGGAAAGACTAATAAGCCTAAGAAAAAGGCTAACAAGGCTGGATCCAAGGAAATTTGGGTACCAAAATCAACTTGATTTGGTTTTGATGTGTGCAGGGAAACAGAAAAAATATATGATATCTAGATAGTGGTTGTTTAAGGCACATGACTGGAGATTCTACCCTGCTCACTGAGTTCAAGGAAAGAGCTGGCCCAAGCATTACCTTTGAAGATGACAGCAAAGGGTATACTATGGGATATGACTTGATTTCAAGAGAGAATGTCATCATTGAAGAAGTTTCCCTAGTTGATGGACTCAAACATAATCTTTCGAGTGTCAGTCAACTGTGTGATAAAAGCAACTCTTTTACTTTCACAACTAAAGCCTGTGTTGTTACCTGCAAGAAAAACAACAAAGTGGTCCTTACTGGAGTGAGGAAAGGAAATATGTATCTAGCTGATTTCAACTCAACAAATGCAGATTCTATTACTTGTCTTTCAATAAAGCAAGTCAAGATGAAAGTTGGCTATGGCACAAGAAGCTATCTCATTTGAAATTCAAGACCATGAATGAATTGGTTAGGAAAGACCTTGTTAGAGGCATTCCTCAAGTTGAAATTCTCAAAAGATGGACTGTGTGGTGCTTGTCAAAAAAGAAAATAAGTAAAAGCATCATTCAAAAGGAAGCTTGAATCAACAATTGATGAACCTCTACAATTGTTGCACATGGATTTGTTTGGACTAGTAAATGTATTTTCAATCTCAAAGAAGAAGTATTGCCTAGTGATTGTGAATGATTTTTCAAAGTTCTCATGAACGTATTTTCTTGGATCTAAAGATGAAGCTATTAAAATCATTATCAATCATATAAGGCAAGTCAACAATCATCATGATCTCAAAGTAAGAAGAATTAGGAGTGACAATGAAACTGAGTTCGAGAATTCTAGAATGAGGTTGTTCTGTGAAGAAGATAGAATCATGCATGAGTTCTCAGCTGCAAGGACTCCACAACAAAATGGAGTACTTGAAAGAAAGAATAGATCATTGATTGAAGCTGCTAGAACCATGCTAGAAGAATCAAAGTTACCAACATATTTTTGGGCTGAAGCTGTCAACACTGCATGCTACACTCAGAATATCTCTTTGATTAATCAAGCAAAGTGCATGACTCTTTATCAACTGTTCAAGAATAAGAAGACAACACTGAACTTTCTTCATGTCTTTGAATGCAAGTGTTATATTCTAAGGAACCAAAGTGATTAACATGAAAAGTTTGATGCCAAAGCTAATGAAGGTATCTTTGTTGGATATGTTATTGGAAAAGCGTATAGAGTCTACAATCTAAGAACCAATATTGTTATGGAATCTGTACATGCTGTGTTTGATGATAAAAAGATTGAAGGACTACAAGATGAAAGTTTCCATAAAAGCCTCAAATTTGTAATGTTGAAATATATTGTGATGACAGTGATGATAAAAATGATCTAGATGTGGTGACTAAAGGAGATTCAACTTGTCATAAAAGTTGGTACATCTTTTATAAGAAAAAAAATAATCTCATTATTCTACTTCATATTACCACTAAATTTATAGTTGTAATTTTATAATATGCACAAAGATATTTTAGCTTTCTAAAATTTCAGCAGGTAATGGACCATTTTTACAAGGCAGCGAGTGTAGCTTCCTTCTTCTTACGAAAAACATAACATTGTTCATGAGTTATCATTTTACATTTTTATATATTTTTATACGGTTAGATATATAAAACGGAAAAAATAGGTGGGAGAATAGGTGTGTATAGATCAAATGTAGTATGAGATAGAGCTAGTTTATGGGATTTCCACAAGATAAAAAGGTTTGGACCGATAACCTCTTTTACTAGTCTTATTTATATTTTAGCTTAACAATTATTAACGTTATAATGTGTAATTTAGGACTAATTTATCGTTATACTTTGACTAATAGTTTTGTGGAAAAGTTAAAGCTTTGTAAGTTATGCCGAAAGTCTTGCTTTGACTCTCTCGATTCCAAGTTTGGAATTATGGTCAAACTGTAGTATTTTTAACATTTTCTCGTATGCATGAAGAAACCTCAAAATCAAGATATCCACCAACCCACACTAGAAGAAATATACATTTTCACGATAGAAATTTTACACTAGTTACATCGTAAATTTCTTATTTATGATTAAAAAAATTTGCTGGCTTATATTTTAAAATATTTTCCAACTTCTTGTTACTAGAGAAAAAGCATGTCTTTTCTTGGTACTATACTTTACTTTGCATTTAGTTGTAACAATATTTTACATTATAAATTCTTGTGGATTCACTTTGTATTTGACTAAGATGCATTTTTTATTGTTGTATTTGAATAAATCGTGTTTTTCATATGCATAGAGAGACCTCGTCTGTAACATCACCATTCTATATCGAGGATAGTAAAAAAATTTGATAAGTTTATATGGAAAATCGCTACTACCAAATGCATCTGACTATCTAAAATTGTTGTATAAGGGTCGATGTAGTTTAGCTTATTTCTGACTGGGAATCAAGACTCTGCCAAATTTCAAAAAAGACTATTATGCCTCTTGAAAACTTGTGAAGGCAAATCAAAGGTACTTTCACTAGGGGTAGTGGTAATATCCCACAGAGTCATAGGTCCAAATGTGGGGACCTGAAGTCATAGGGCATTTTTTCCATAATGAAACTATCTACTTATTATACATTACTATGATTTAAGGAATTTAAGGGGGAAAGTATGTAATACTCTAAGTTTCTTGAGCCTAATTTCTTTGGCTAAACCTTTTTGGCTAGGACTTGTTAGGTTGAGCCTCTTGAGTTCAAAATTATTTTGGACTTACTATGTTTATATTATTATTCTTGAGATGGGCTGACCCATTATGTATCGAGCCAGCATACTTCAACATTTATGCTCATATCTTCAATACACCTAACTTCATTATATTGTCCCCAAGCTTTATAGGCACAACTCACCTTAAGCAGAATTCTTTTAAAATTAATTACGAAAAAGTCTTAAAAACACCAATTGAGAATAACATAATTATTGAAATCAAGTTTTCCCATTTTGGTGGCTACTTCTCAAATATTATATGTATGAAAAAACTACCCGTGAAACAATAATTGTGAAATTACATAAAAAAATATTTTTAAAACAACTATGGGCTAAAATATTTATTGTAATAAATTTATTCTTATATGTAGAAAAGAGTTTTTTATAGGGAACATTGATACGTATAAATCAAACAAAAATGTGGGAGAATAGGTGTGTAAAAACCAAATGTACTCTAAGATTTAGTTAATTTGGGGGCTTTCCAAAAGATAAATGGTTGGGACCAGTTACTACTTTTACTTGTCTTATTTATATTTTAGATTAACAACCTTTAAGGTTACAATGTATAACTTAAGTATAATTTATCTTCATTATATGTAATCCAAAATGTATAAGGAAAATATGTAAAATAGACATAAAGTCACGGGGTCTTGAATCATATTTCAACACTTATCTTATACAATAATTTAATTAACTCACGCATTTACGACCCCACACTTACTATTACACACAATCATAGGTTATTTTCGTGGAAACGAAAACAATGTATTACTAGAGTTTTTAAATCTATAAAGTGATAGTTATTACAACCCAAAAGTAATTAAGTTATGTCACGGGCGTAACCTCTATATAAGTATAGACCGGCGGCCAAATAAATATTTGTTCATGAATACCTTATATAAGTCATACTTATATATGTGTCGAACCAAAAACAACTGAAAACTGAACCAGCTCATACATTCTACTTGTGGCATCACCCCAAACAATCTACAGAAAAGTTGCACGCTTCCCGACGGTCAACTTTCGGATCTACATCTTGGTTAATTGTTGTGTTGTGACATTTTAAAGAAAACAAGGGTGAGCTATATTGCTCAGCATAATAATCAACAGTATGAAAAGACTGTTAAAGAATTTATATTATTCTGTGTAAGGATATATATATATAAAAGTTCAAATATAGTTTTTCTGGTGATACACCTCTTTTCAAAACAATGTCTTTTGTTGACTCATTTATTCTGCAAATACCTCTTTAGTAAACCCAGCACGTAGGCTTGTGTTACGGTATTGCATATCAATTCCAAGTGGAAAATTATTAGCACATTCACTGGAGCCCCTATTGTACGATGATCAGTCGTATAGAAGAATGCTGTTATTATTTTTCTATATGTAGAAGGACAATTCCCATTATTATCGGTAGGGCTGTTAAAAAAATTCGAAAAATCCGATATTCGTCCGAAAAATCCGCATTCGTATTCGAAATAAAACGGATATTATATGTATCCGATATAAAGCGGATATTATCCGTATTCGAATTCAACAATTGCGGATACGGATATAGGCATATTCGTATTGTATAATATCCGCATCCGAATAAATATATTTTATATTTAAATATTTAAATAAATAAATAAATAAATAAAATTATATTATATTAAATTTATAGTGTGTTTAAGTGTATATATACATACATCTATATATAAAAACATATATACGAATATATTATGTTTATAAAATTTTATAGACATGTAGAAAAATCATTTGAATTCAACAATTTAAAGATAGCAATTATATTGAAAAAAAAATAATTTTTTGAAAAAATTAAAATATGATTAAACCAATTTATCTCTTATTTTAATTTTTAAAAATAATTCTTTAATTTTCACTAATTTTTTCTATTTTTTTCAATTTTTAATATAAAATAAAAAAATCTGATTGAAAATTGGATTCGGATTCGGATAATATCCGTATCCGGATAGTATCCGTCGGATCCAGATTCGGATATTATTCTTTACATATTTCCGGATTCGGATACGGATACGGATATGAATTTTCGGATTCGGATCCGGATACGGATATAGGCAGATCCGTATCCGAATTATCCGTTTGACAGCCCTAATTATCAGTTATCACCCTGGCCGCATTCGGGCCTTTTAATGTGTCCGTCCCCCTCAGGTAAACATTATGCGTCCATCCCCCTCAGGTACGCATACTTCACATGTCCATCGGTATTTATGGTACCTTCTCATGGGGTAAAAATTAGTAGTCTCACTAGTATGCAAGTGTTGGAGTACCCCTCCTTGTCCTTTAAGAATCCTATAATATATCTGGAACTTATATCGTTCGCCATGCATACTGCTTATTGATAGGTACACACCGATATATATATACTTACTTTCGAAATTTTTGGAGGAAGTATTGTGAGAATGTGAGTTGACTGTTGTCAATGGATATATAATTAAGGGGGAGTTTCTTTTGACACTACAGTCAGAATATTTAAAATAAGTCGAGAAAATATTTTTTGACGATTTGAACGTAGAGGAATAATTTTCTGAAAATCAAAAATTATTGTAAAATATGATTTATGATTTTTAATTATATAAAATCCTTAAATATATATTTATTAATTAAATAATAATTATTAAATAAATAACCCTCAAATAATTCGTTTATAAATGAATTTTTGAATAATAATCCTCAACTGATTATTGTTTAAATAATTCAATTAAATCTTTAGTAAATATTTAATAATTGAAATTAATAATTAAGTAACCGCTTATGAACACTTCTTCCTTTAAATTAATATTTATCGTTTAAATAAATCATATATAAGTTGAGGGAATATGATCTTTGTTAATATTTATATGAACAATAGAACTCAGTTCCATTGTCACTCGTAATTCTTCTAACTTTGAGATCAGGATGATTGTTGACTTGCCTTATATGATTGATAATGATTTCACTAGCTTCATCTTTAGATTTAAGAAAATATGTTCAAGAGAACTTTGAGAAATCATCCACAATCACTAGACAATATCTCTTCTTTGAAATTGACAACACATTGATTGGTCCAAACAAATCCATGTGCAACAGTTGTAGTGGTTCTTCAATTGTAGATTCAAGCTTCCTTTTGAATGATGCTTTAATTTGTTTCCCTTTTTGACAAGCATCACAAAATTCATCCTTTGAGAACTCAACTTGAGGAATGCCTCTTACTAGGTCTTTCATGACTTATTCATTCATAGTCTTGAAGTTTAAATGAGACTGTTAGATATATTTGTGATGTCATGGCTAATATGATTTGTGTTTAGTTTTCAGATCTTACTTAACAGGACAAATCAGTACTTAACTGGAAATCAGCACTTATACTGAAGACAGAACTTAAGATATCAGAACTTAAGTTATCAGAACTTAAGTTATCAGAACATGAGTGTCCTAACTACAACCTCTCCTCCGTTTTCCCTGGTTGTGGACTCATGTTCCAATTCCAGTTCCTTCAACTTCCTCCGCACACCTGGTTGTGGACTTCTGTGCAGCAAAAGCAGCCAAGCTACCCTTAGTGGATGAAGATGGTTTCACTCATGTGGTGCATAGGAAAAGCCCAGCTAACAAAAAGAATTCCCAACTGGCCTCGAGGCCAGCAATCCTTCGACGTTTGCAATGAGGTTCACCTCATGGAATGTGAGAGGCCTAAATAAAGGTCCTCACCAACAAGAGCTCAAAAATTTTATTTCTATGAATAATGTTAGCTTTATGCGTGTCCTTGAAACTAAGGTTAAAGTTCATAATGATTCGGGTATCTCCAAGAAAATAAATAGAAGGTGGAACTGGTTATTTAATTATGACCACCATTATAATGGTCGAGTATGGGTAGGTTGGGACCCAGGTGTCTGGAAGGTTTCTTTGCATTCGAGCAATGCTCAATGCATTACTTGTGTGGCTACCTTTCTTGAAAAAATATTACAATTCTGGCTTCATTTATCTATGCTTACAATGAGGCATGTGATAGAGTCTCACTCTGGGATTATTGTACCAATTTAACAAATTCTTCTTTGCCTTGGTATTTGTTGGGTGACTTCAATTGTGTCCTTAGTATTGATGAAATCTCCGGTGGCAGGGAACACTGGACTACAGGTATGCAAGCATTCAAGGATTGTATGTTTAACAATGGATTGGGTCATGTTAGAACCGTTGGAGACTTATTCACCTGGACAAACAAAAGGCAACAGGCTCCTGTCTTCAAAAGGTTGGATCGTATGGTTGGTAACTCTTTGTGGTTTCAGACTTTTACCGAAGGAAATGTGTTTGTGAAAGCTAGAGGTCTAATGGATCATAACCCTATCTTGTATGAGGAGCCTATGCAGCTTGCTAAATTTGGTAAACCATTTCAATTCTTCAATTTTATGATTGATGTGCCAGGATTTATTGATCTTATTTCTCGAACCTGGGCCCGGGGTTGTAATGGTAATCCAATGACTCAATTCAACTTTAAACTCAAAAATGTCAAAAGTGCTCTGCGTGATTTCAACAAGGAACATGGGAATCTTCATAATCTTGTGAATTCTGTGTGTGCCCAGCTTAATGAGGTTCAAGAAGCTTTGAGCTCGGATAAGAGTCCATCTCTTGTGCAACAAGAGCTTTTGCTTATAGAAAAGCTTAACACAGCCATTCTTCAGGAAGAACACCTCCTTCTTCAAAAGTCCAGAGTTAAATGGATGCATAGAGGTGACGGAACAACTCTTTCTTTCATCAACAATGCAAGGTCAATTGGAATCATAGTAAGGTGCTCAGTTTACTTAATATGGAGGGTAACTTAGTTCATGGTCAACAGGAGTGTGCAAACGTAGTTGTTTCTTACTTTCAAGACTTGATGAGCAATACTTCAACTCCATATCCAATTGACCTCGATTTGGTTGATTGCAACACCATCAATGGTGATCAGGCTAGGCTCCTGGTGGCTCCTGTGACAGATTTAATCATCTTCGAGACCTTAAAGACTATGAAGCGTAACAAAGCCCCGGGTCCTAACGGGGTCAATGTGGAATTTTTCATGGCCACTTGGGAAATCACGGGGTCTTGCTTTTGTGAAGCCATGAAACACTTCTTTTTAACAAGCACAATGCCAATGGGCACCAATGCAACTTTCTTATCCCTCATTCCAAAGGTCAATACTTCATCCCGAATACAAGATTTTAGACCTATTTCGTTATGTATTGTTATGTATAAATATATCTCGAAGATTATAGCTTCTAGACTTAAGAAGGTTCTTCCCAACATTGTCAATAATGCACAGTCTGCTTTCATTCCGGAGAGATCAATCTCTGATAACATTCTTCTAGCTCAAGAATTATTTCGAGGCTATGATAGGGAAACAGGGGCATCGAGATGTGATCTTAAGATCGACTTGCATAAGGCTTTTGATACTATTCACTGGAATTTCATTCTAGCTGTTCTCAATAAAATTCAGATTTCGGGCGAGATGATTTCCTGGAGCAAGAGTTGTATTTATTTTCCGAGGTACTCAGTTAAACTTAATGGCGTGATTCATGGCTTCTTCAAAGGTACTATGGGCATCAGACAAGGTGATCCTATGTCTCCATACATTTTTGCCCTTAGCATGAATATTCTTTTATGCCTGCTAGCAAAAACTCCAACAGGGTACCAGCATCACTGGAAATGCAAGGATCTTAACATTTCTCATCTGTTTTTTGCCGATGACGTCTTATTTTTTGCTCGAGGTACCCGGGATTCTATTTTGCACATAATGGATAACTTATCCACTTTCTCTGATTGGAGTGGTTTGAAACCAAGTGTGCATAAAAGTAATAGTTACTTATGTAACTGTGACCCTGGATTTTCTAGCTGGTTTGATGACACTTACTCCATCCCGAGAGGTTCCCTTCTTGTTAGGTTCCTCGGAGTTCCTTTGATCTCCTCTCAACTTTGTATAAACGACTGCATTCCTCTAATTGAAAGGGTCACTTCTAAGTTGAATTCTTGGGCAAACTTACTCCTTTCTCTTGCTGGGAGGGTCGTGCTTATCAGGACTATTATTCAAGCAATTCAAAGTTTTTGGTGCAACCATTTTCTCTTGCCCGCAGTTGTGCATCAAAACATTCAATCTTTGCTAACTCGTTTTCTTTGGAGGGGCAACATAAATCAGAAAGGAGGTGCCAAAGTTGCTTGGGATTCTTTATGCTTACCAAAGGAGGAGGGAGGTTTGGGTTTAAAGAACATGGTGCACTGGAATAAGGCCCAATTAATTCATTGCTTGATCAGAATTGTTACTAACTCTGGTTCTCTGTGGGCTTCTTGGGTGAACAAGACAGTGTTGAAGCATAGGCACTTCTGGATTATGGTTATTCCCACAGACTGCTCGTGGATCTGGAGGCAAGTTCTTAAACTTTGAGTTATGGCTTTACGGTTCATCACTTACCATATTGTTAGTGGAACCTCGATTTCTCTTTGGTTTGAACCGTGGTAGAACTCTTGTTATCTTGCAAACTCAGTTACTGCTCCTATCATTAGCCAATGATTTCTCTCTGCTAATGCAATAGTCGCTTGTGTCATCAATTCGGGAATTTGGTCTTTACCGAGGACTAATAGCATAATTCACCACACAGACTTTTTACTCACCAGCTGGCTTGAGGACCATAATCTTCCACCTATTCATTCCAGTGGTCGTGATCATATTTTATGGGATGGTTTGGATGCTTCTAAAATCAAAGCATGGCATATCTGGTCCTCCATTCGAAACACAGGTCCTTTGGTCCCTTGGCACAAAGCTATATGGCATAGAGTTCAGGTTAACAGATATGCTCATCATCAGTGGCTCACTTGTCTAAATCGGATCAGTACTTTGGCTCGACTTCACATATTTGGTCTTTCTAGTACTCAACAGTGCTTTTTCTGTATCCTGGGTAGAGAGACTACTAGTCACTTATTTCTTCACTGTACGTACAGTAAGTGGATCTTGATGCAAATATTTAGGGTTTTTGACATCCCGGTTTCTTATCATTCTTGGGTTGAATTCCTGGTTAGCTTAACTGAGCTGGAGGATAAGCAGAAAGGAACCATTGCTCTCTGCTATGCACAGGTTTATTGCTATCACATTTGGAGGGAAAGGAATGAAAGGGCACATGATAAGGGTATCTTTGGCCCATCAAAGCTCCTGCAAGGGATTGTCCTTGATGTCAAAGCTAGACTTAGTGCTTCTGGTTGGTATAGTTCTGTTATCTCTAATAGGCCTGATTTAGACAATTTTGTTCGCTTGTAATTATTGTTGTTAGGTTGTTTTTGTTACTTTCTATCTCCAATCTCTCCCAGAGATTTGTTATAGATAGTCTTTTCTATGGCCTGTCATAGATCATAGGGTGAATCCCTTGTATATTCTTCTCTTTTTTCTTTATAAAATCGCAATTTAGCAAAAAAAAGTTATCAGGAGATATTTATCAGGAGATAATATCAGGACTTAAGATGACTTTCAGATAAGGCAGGTGGCTGATTGAAAGGAAAGAAGATCGAGACTAAGACAGAAAGAAATATGCATGAAGAAAGAATTCTATGAAGAATAGAATACTTGGAAGACAGTAAGAATTATATTTTAGGAAGTAGGATTATATTCCATATTAATTAGAACATTATCCTGTAATTGTGTAGTATATAAACACAGACATAGGGTTTACACTATAAGTGTTATCATTATCGAAGTTATTATTCATTATAACCCTAGCAGCTCTCGTGATAATTTGTTCATTACTGAGAGAGGACAGTTCCATATTGTAATAGAGTTTATTGTGTTGAATAAAATCTGTGTTCTGTTACTTATGTTCTTTAATTTGATTTGATTATAGTAAATACTGTATTCAACCCCCTTCTACAGTGTGTGTGACCTAACAAGTGGTATCAGAGCAGATCTGTTAACACACATACAGTTTAAGATCCAAAAATAATCATGTCTGAAACAGAATCTCCAACCAAGCCCACCAAAACTGAAGAACTTCCAAAAGTCATAACCCATAGTCGATATGAGACTATAAGAGTTCCCATGTTGAAACCTTCTGAGTATTCTATATGGAAAGTGAAGATGGCTATGTTTCTGGAAGCTACAGATCCAGAATATCTCGACAGGATTAATGAAGGACCACATATGCCAACCAAACTCTCTGTGGAAGTTGCAGGTCAGCCAGCAAAGTCTGTACCAAAGGAGAAAAGTGATTACACTGCTGAAGATATCTCATCGATTGTAAAGGATGCAAAGGTAAGACACTTGTTGCATAGTTCCGTTGATAATGTCATGTTAAACAGGGTAATTCAATGCAAGACTGCAAAAGAGATATGGGATGCTTTTGAAACAAGGTGTCAGGGAACTGATTCAATCAAGAAGAACAAGAAGACTATACTCACTCAAGAGTATGAGCACTTTGACTCAAAGCCTGATGAGTCATTAACTGATTTATATGATAGATTTGTCAAACTCTTGAATGATTTGTCACTAGTTGACAAAGAGTATGATATTGAAGATTCAAATCTTAAATTCTTGTTAGCTCTTCCTGAAAGATGGGATTTGAAGGCCACAATAATAAGAGACAACTATAATCTTGATGAAACAACTCTTGATGAAATTTATGGGATGCTCAAGACTCATGAACTTGAGATGGAACAAAGAAGCAATAGGAATGGAAGAAAGTCAAGGACAGTTGCCTTTGTGGCTGAGGAGGAAAGTCCCAAAGTTGATGCCTCAAAGAAAGGCAAGGGAAAGGCTCTCATCACAAAGTCTGATACTGAGTCATCAAGTTCTGATAGTGATGATAACTCAGAAACTGAAAGTATACCTGAGATAGACCCTGATGAAGAGATGATGAAGCTGTGTACTCTTATGGTGAAAGAAATCATAAAGATTGCATATAAGAAATTCAGGAGAGGAAAGAAGTTTTCCAGGAAAGGTGCAAGTTCTGATAAGAAAGGTTTCAGAAAATCTGAAGGCAGAGAAGGAAAGTCTGACAGAGGAGATTACTCAAATGTTAAATGCTACAATTGTGGTGAGAAAGGCCACATATCTCCTGATTGCAGAAAAGGGAAAAGTGACAAAGGCAAGGCTCTTGTCACAAAGAAGAAAAGCTGGTCAGATGCTTCAAATTCTGAGGATGAGGAAAACTATGCCTTGATGGCAAATGCTGATAGCAGTTCTGATACTGCTGACATAAAGGTACCTCAAACTACTTATGCCTTTCATACTGATGATATTACTGAGTTGAGAAGATATCTTAAAACCATGTTCATTAGTTATAAAGATCAAACTTTAACATGTGAAAGATTAACTTCTGAAAATCTTGCTTATAAAAAGAGGAATGATTATTTAGAAAAAGAGTTAGTCATGTTCCATCAAACTCAGAAAGATAGAGATGATGCATTTTATGTTAGGGATGAAGTGCTAAAAATGAATAAATCTCTAAAAACTGAGTTAGAAAAGGAAAGAGAGATTATCAGGACTTGGACTAACTCTGGTAAAGCAACTCAGGATATTCTTAGTAGTGGAAACTGGAAAGAGGGCTTAGGTTATGGAGATGATAAGAACAGTAAGGGAACTGTAGAAACTGAGCCTATAGTTGTTAAACAAAAACCAAAGGTAAATCATGTTAAGTTTGTAACTGCAAAGTCTGATATTGAGAAATCAGAAGTTAAGGAGAAATTAACTTCTGACAAACCTAAACAGGATAAGCCAACTGAAGTTAACATAGGCTTAATGACTAAGAAGCAGCTTAAGCATAAGCTGAAAGAAGTTAAAAATGTAAACAAGGTAAAGCCACCTAGGAAAAATAGGAATAGAAAGGAAGGTGTAAACAAAAGTAACAATTATAAGCCTGTTCCTAATGCTCCTAGAAAAACATGTCATAAATGTGGAAATTCTAACCATCTGACTTCTTTTTGCAGGAACAATAACAAAATAAACTCCTTACCCTCAAAGTCAGGAGTTAAGAGTCAGTCTGTTAGATATAAGCCACAAAATCCTTATTTTCATTGTGGTAGTTTATGGCATTCCATTTATACTTGTAAGGAATATCATAGTTTGTACTCTGATTATTATCAAATAAAACCTTCTGTAAAGAAAGTTAGCATTATTCCTTCTAGTGTAATTTCTGATGCAAAGTCTGATATTGCAAATTCTGATAAGAAAACTGTTAACATAAACTCTGATGCTAAATCTGCTGTAAATGTTAACAAACTTAATAAGGCCAAAGGATCCAAGCAAGTCTGGGTCCTTAAAACTAATCATTAGTGGTCTTTGTGATTACAGGGCAACAGGAAAAACATCCTACTTCTGGACAGTGGATGTTCAGGACATATGACTGGAAATAAAGCCCTGCTATCAGACTTTGTGGAGAAAGCTGGCCCAGGTGTTTTTTATGGAGATTGCAGTATGGGAAAAACTCTGGGATATGGCAATATCAATCTTGGGAATGTCATCATTGAAAAAGTAGCTCTGGTCTCAGGACTTAAACACAATCTGTTGAGTGTTAGTCAAATCTGTGACAGAGGTTATCATGTGGATTTCTTTGAAGAACACTGTGAAGTTGTAAGCAAATCTACAGTCAAAGTTGTTCTGAAGGGATACAGGCATGGTAACATTTATGAAGCCAAGCTTTCAACAAGTACTGATGGTTCTGCAATCTGTCTGTTAAGTAGAGCATCAATTGAAGAAAGCTGGGATTGGCACAAGAAACTCTCTCATTTAAATTTTAACAATATAAATGAACTAGTCAAGAAATATCTTGTGAGAGGACTGCCAAAATCATTATTTGCTCCTGATGGCCTTTGTGATTCTTGTCAGAAGGCAAAACAAAGAAAATCTTCATTCAAGAGCAAGACTGAATCATCAATTCTTGAGCCTTATCACCTACTACATGTTGATCTATTTGGTCCAGTGAATGGCATGTCTATTGTAAAGAAGAAATATGCTATGGTCATAGTGGATGAGTTCACCAGATACGCATGAGTGTATTTCTTACACACAAAAAGTGAAACTGCATCTATCTTGATTGATCATGTCAATCAACTGGATAAATTGGTCAAAGACTCTGTGAAAATCATAAGGAGTGATAATGGCACTGAGTTCAAGAATTTGATTATGGAAGAGTTCTGCAAAAACCATGGAATAAAGCAGGAATTTTCTGCTCCTGGAACTCCACAGCAAAATGGAGTTGTTAAAAGAAAGAATAGAACTCTTATTGAAGCTGCACGAACTATACTTGATGAAGCAAAGTTACCAACCTACTTTTGGGTTGAAGCTGTGCAGACTGCTTGTTTTACTCGGAATGCAACACTTATCAACAAGCATGGAAAAACACCATATGAAATGGTGAAGAAAAAGAAGCCAAATCTAAAGTATTTTCATGTATTTGGATGCAAGTGTTTTGTTCTTAAGACTCATCCTGAACAGCTATCCAAATTTGATCTAAAAGCTGATGAAGGAATTTTTGTTAGATATCCACTTTCCACAAAAGCCTTCAGAGTCTACAAATTAAGAACAAGGATTGTCATGGAATCTATCAATGTCTCTTTTGATGATAAGAAAATTACTGGACTTGAAAATTTTAATGATCATGATCAGCTGAGATTCGAAAATGAAGTTTTAAATTCTGATTCTGTAAATCCTGACAGTCTAAATCCTGATATTACAAACTCTGATGGATTAAACTCTGATGTTATTGAAACTGTGGTGACTACGCCAAAGGAAAATGCACCTGTGCAGGGGGAGCATACTGAAGATACAACCACATCTCAAGAAGCATCAGAACCTACAACAGGCTCTTCAAGTTCTAATAATTCTGGAAACTCATGTTCTGATATTTCTGGAAACTCAAATTCTGAAGGATCCAACTCAGAGAGCATAATTTCAGGGGGAACATCAGAAAATGTTAATGGAGACAGCATGGATCATGGGGGAGCATCCAGTTCTAGAGATAACCTTCCATCTGCAAGGAAGTGGACAAAAGCACATACACCTGACTTAATTACTGGAAATCCTGATGCAGGTGTCAGAACTAGAACAGCTACATCAAATTAATGTCTCTATCATTCTTTTCTTTTTCAGACTGAACCAAAGAAAGTGGAAGAAGCTCTTCAAGATGTTGATTGGGTGCAAGCAATGCAGGAAGAGTTAAATGAATTTAAAAGGAATAAAGTCTGGACCCTAGTGCCAAGACCAAAGAACAGGTCTGTTATTGGTACAAAGTGGGTGTTCAGAAATAAAACTGACAGTGATGGCATAATTACAAGGAATAAAGCAAGGCTGGTTGCAAAAGGATACTCTCAGCAGGATGGAATTGATTATGATGAAACATTTACACCAGTTGCTAGATTGGAAGCCATAAGGATATTTTTGGCTTATGCTGCTCACAAGAAGTTTAAAGTCTTTCAAATGGATGTGAAAAGTACTTTTCTCAATGGATAATTGGAAGAAGAGGTATATGTTGAACAACCTCCAGGTTTTGTAGATTCAAAATTTCCTAATCATGTCTACAGACTTGATAAAGCACTTTATGGCCTTAAGCAAGCTCCAAGAGCATGGTATGAGACTTTAGCTCATTTTCTTCTGGAAAGTGGATTTAACAGAGGGACTATTGACAAAACACTGTTTTATCTCAACCATGGAAAGGACTTACTTTTGGTGCAGATATATGTTGATGATATCATTTTTGGTTCTACTAAATGACAAACTTTGTAAGAAGTTTGCCAAGCTGATCCAGTCAAGATATCAAATGAGTATGATGGGAGAACTTAGCTATTTTTTGGGCCTTCAAGTCAAGCAGAATGAAGAAGGAACTTTTATTTGTCAATCTAAGTATACCAGAAATTTGTTGAAGAAATTTGGAATGCAAGATTGTTCAAGTGCATCCACTCCTATGGCCACTGCAACAAAATTGGATAAGGATACTGGTAAATCGGTAGATATTACTGATTACAGAGGTATGATTGGCTCACTACTCTATCTAAATGTAAGTAGACCTGATATCATGTATGCTACCTATCTATGTGCAAGATTTCAAGCAGATCCAAGATAACCTCACTTGACAGCTGTGAAAAGAATTTTCAAGTACCTTAAGGATACAGCTGATCAGGGATTGTGGTATCCTAGAAAATCAGACTTTAAGCTAATAGGTTACTCAGATGCAGATTTTGCAGGATGCAAAATTGACAGGAAAAGCACAAGTGGAAGCTGCCAATTTCTTGGAGGCAGATTGGTTTCTTGGTTTAGCAAGAAACAGAAGTCAATTTCCACATCAACTGCAGAAGCAGAATACATTGCTGCAGGAAGTTGTTATACACAGATTCTTTGGATGAAGAATCAGTTACTGGATTATGGGTTAGAATTTTCTAAAATCCATATTTACTGTGATAATCAAAGTGTTATTGCTATGACAGGTAATCCAGTTCAACACTCAATGACAAAGCACATCAGCATTAGGTACCACTTCATAAGGGAACATGTGGATGAAGGTACAGTGGAATTGCATTTTGTTCCAACAGATCAACAACTAGCAGATATCTTCACAAAACCACTGTGTGAAGCTACTTTTACAAGATTGGTAAATGAACTTGGAATGGTTTCAGGTTCTTTCTCTAAATCTGCTTAGTTTATGTTCTGATACATCAGACTTTATGATCAGTATTTACAGATATTACTATCCTTGTGTATTATGTGCTTAAATTGAAATTTGCTTAAGTACTGATTATTGTCTGATGTGATTTTCTAAATACTGATAGTGATATGAATGTTTATGTGACTATTCAATCCAATGAGGATAATTGTGCTAGATGTTGACCTAGTAGTCTTTAATATACTAAAGATCCCATGTTTGAAGTAATTGTTTATGTGGAAATCATGTAACACAAGCAAATTCTGATATTGAGCTTAGTTAAGTTTACTTTGTGTATCTTATTACTAAGTCAAAAACTAGAATAGTGCTTCTTATCTGTTAAGTTCTGATGTTAGTAAATTTGATGGATGTACTAAGTGCTGATAAGCCTCACTTATCAAAAGAAAAAGAAAAGAAAAGAAATATAAAATCAGGTACTCCTTTGAGATCTAGAGTAAAAATGTGGAAGGGAAGACCCAAGTGCATTACTGGTATTAAGTAATATGCATTAGAAAAGCAAAATAAAATTTTCTTGGTGACTTTTCACACTCTATAATTACTGGAGAAATACTCTGATAGCAGCATAAATTTTGATAAGCAGTCGTGACTCCTTACACTGAGAAGCCACTGTAAAAGGAATTTCAAAAGATGCATAAAATGAGCACAAAACAGTTGAGGTGGACTCATGCATGAACTCATTCTATAGTAGACTTCAGAATAATGACAGATTTTGAGCAAAGTTCTTAGTTATGCCTTATTTCTAAGATGTACTGAAGTGAATCAGACTTTACTCTTTGTCTGATATTTAGCTTAATGCACACACTTACACTCCATATGAATGATGATAATTACTATGGTGATAAATGTTATTTTAGATGAACAGTTTATGTGTCAGATTGCATAAATTCTAAGGACAAGTTCTGATGGAAGTTCTGATGATTAAGTTCTGATGAAACCATATCAGTATTTGTGTGAAGAATTACAGGAATAAATATTCACTTTTCGAGTTAAGGAGCCATATTCTGATGACTTTTAAATTCTGATAATAATCAAGTTCTGATGCTGACGTGGCAGTATTTATTTACTTGGTTTATTTTTGGTCATTACTTGAACGATAATATTTTTACAGAATATTGGTTTATGCGAGATAAAACAGTCATAATCATTATGGGTTAGTGGTTAGCGTGTATATCTTGAAAAACTGCATGCGCACAGTAATTGTTATTATATCCCGTGCCCATTAACTCTGGCTTTAGATCTTTTACTGACTGTTATTATTACACATCAGTCTAGGGAGTCGAGGGGTCATTATTTTTACTTGTAATTGTTACACATTCCTCGCGTCCCTTAGTATTCTATTGGCTATTTAAACCGACTATTCATTCCAACCAAAATATCTTTCATTTTCTCACAAACTCACTCTCTTTTGATTCACATCAACAAAAATGGTCTGTTTCAACTTGTTCCTGAACTATGAAACCTTTAACATCGAGTTGAGTTGTGATGAATGGCAACAGGAGTGGCATGTCACCGCCATTCCTGAAGAGCTTTGGAACTCAGTTCCACAAGAGGTTCACACAGAACTCTTGTTCTTATCAATGGAGTATCACCTTCATCTTGATAGGTTGGAAGAGGAAAGGAGAGAAGCTCTCTGTCAGCAAGAACGGATCATCCGTCTTGCAGTGCTCTTCGTTAGCAGCAGAAGGAGCTAGTCGTTAGGTCTTCTTAGACTAGGACTAAGGCTGTTGATGTTAAGAATCGTAGAATAGGACTATCTTGTAATTTTTGCATGTAATTGATAAATTTCATAAAATGTACTCATCTGATAGATCAATGAAATTTTCTTTAATTGCAAGATTTGTTCTTTGCTTCTCAAATTATGTGACTGTGCATGTTTAACTGCAATTTATTAATCTTTACTTCATCGATTTTTAATTTTATTTTATGATGAATGTTTTGATTAAATTCTGTTGATTTGAGGAAATAACTGAGAAACAGGTTCCCATATCAGAACCTGTTATTGTAGAAGCTGAGAAGGTTTCTTCTCAGAAAGATACTGTAACTGGGAGTTCTAGGCCCCTCAAAAGACTTAGAAAGTAAAATTCTGATGATAAAGCTCCTACAGTGTCTCCACCTTTGAAGAAATTAAAGAAATAGAGACCTCACAGGGACATAGTTGAGTCAGATTCAGAGGATGTAGTGGAAGCAGCTAAGGAAGGGGATCAGGAATCTCTGATCTCAACAGAACCAATTGTTATTGAATCACTTCCTTCTGCACAACCAGAAACTGCTCAAGACAGAATCCCTACACCTCCTATGTCACCTATAGTTGATCCAGTACATACTGAAGAACCAGGTACAAGTGCTGAAATTGATATTTATAACTTGGTTGTGCCTGAGGTTTTGTACTTGGAAGCTCCACAAATTTAACTCACTCCACCAACAACATCAATTTTGGATGTTGATCAGAACCTGGCTGCAGAACATAATTTAGAGGATGATGTTGAAGCCTCTATAGCCTCACATACTGCTATTTTATTAGAGGATGCTGATAATGTAGGATCTACAAGTTCTGATGCTGCAAATGAGGAAACTACTGGTGAAGCTGCTACCAATCTAAATGTTGATGCAGCTGGTCCATCAGGACATGCACCTCAACAAACAGTTAATAAAGCTGATCTAATCAAGAAGTTTGTTAAGGAAGCACCAGTACCTTGGAGTGAAACTCCTAGAGGAAAGGAGTGGACTAAGGAATGGAACACAGTTAGTTTTGTTCCTTCTGAAAAGATTTTTGCTGAGCATCTGGCAAAAGCTGATGAAATATTGTTAAATGATGATTTTATGGCACAGCTGAGAGAACTGCATTGAGTACTAGGAACCTTCAAGGTCTACACTCAACAACTCATGCCAAGGTAAACAAAATTCAAGAAACCTTGATCCAACAAGATATGAATGTGAAACTTGAAAAGAACAGATTTTTCAAGCCAGCCTTTGACAGAATTGCCTACATTGAGAAAACTTAGAAGAAGCAACAAACTCAGATTGATGAAATTCTAAAGAATCAAGCTTCTCAGCAAACTCAACTCAATGAGATCCAATCCTCAGTGGAATTGCTTGTCTCTCTTCTTTTAACTGCTGATGCTAAAAAGGGGGAGAAAGTGATTAAGTCCAAATGCAAATCTATTCAGACACTGAAGGGAAAGGATGATGGAAATGATGACCAGGGAAACTTTGATAAGGGTAGAGGTCAAGGTCAAGGCAAAGGATTTTCATCAAGTAAAGCTAGAATTACAAGTCAAGGAACAAGTTCTGATACTGGGAGAAGAATAAGTTCTGATACTGGTAAAAGGATAAGTTCTGGTGAACATTTGGAACTTGATGAAGAAATTTCAAAGGAGTTATTTCTTAAAGAAAATCCAGGAATGGACTTTGAGAGTCTAAATGAAGAAGAAGCTAGACTCAAAGAAGAAGGTGTTAAGACAAAATCTAAAGCTTCTGTTGTTGAAAAGAAATTTCCAAAGTCTAAGGGTATTGTGATAAAGGAAAGAACAAATTATGAGGCAATCAAAGCCAAATCACAAGTGGAAATTGATCCAAGGTCCAAGGGCAAAGAAAAAGTTGATGAACCTGTAAAGGTTTATATGCCAGTCATGGATGAAGAAATAACTGATGATGAAGAAGATGCTAGTCTTACTCTGATTTTAAAGAAGATTTTTCAAACAACCTCTGACATGGCTCATGTTGTTCAGAGTCAAGATGTAGTAAGTTCTGATATGACAGTGAAGCAAGCAACCTCTGACATAGCTCAAGTTGGCTTGATATCATAAGATAAGGAAAAGGAAACTGACATTGCTCATGTTAAACCTTCAAAGATACTCCTACCGGGATTCACCGAATCTAAACAGACTCAACCTTTGAAGACTGCAACAAGTGGTTTTGAAGCAAGAGTTGTTATAGGAAAGGAAGCAAGAGATAAATCTGGATTGGGTAGTTCTGATAAAATAAGAGTACATAACACTACCAACGATCCAACTTCCTTAAGTGAACCAGGTGTTGGAGCAACTACTGAAAGATTGAATCGACTTGAATCTGTACAAATGGTTTACCATACCTTTTTAAAAGAACATATCTTGTTATATTTTATGACAGATGGAAGGGTATACCATATCAGGCAGAATGGTATACCACTGAAGTATTTTGAGGAACTGGAACATGTTCTATTCCTACTTCAAGTGAAAGACAGATTAACAGATAGTGTTGCAGGTTATTTAAAGTCACAAATTCGAAGACAGGAGAAGCTTTATTCTGTAAAGTCTGACAGCACATACTGTCCCAAGTACAGAGATCACAAAGGTGATATTGTCGAAATGAAGCCTAACTCTGCTAAGATCATAACTACTTTTCTGGGTTATAAGGCTGTGGAATTTAATTTAGAGTCTGACAAGGCATATCTGATCAGACTAGATCAGGAGATAAGAAAAGCTAAGATAAATGATTTCAGAGCGGCTATTTTTTCAACTGGTGAAGATACAGCTGAATTGATAAATGCTAAAAGGAGGATGGTCAATGAACTTGAATATGCTGAGAGATGTTTGTTGAAGAACTATCTCAGAACAACTCCCGATATCAAAGAGATCAGAAATTGAAGCCAAGTCAAAGATCTACAACTGCTTAAATTCTGAAGTGTATACAGACTGAAGCTGTTATCAGACCTTAAGATGGTAAAGCTAAAAGGACTGTAAGTTATAGTTATCTAGTCAAATTCTCATGCATTTGTACTTAATATTTTTGACATCATCAAATATCTGTTGAACTTGTATATTATGCTAATTTACAAGTTGGGGGAGATTGTTAGATAAATTTGTGATGGCATGCCTAATATGATTTGTGTTTAGTTTTCAGATCTTACTTAACAGGATAAATCAGTACTTAACTGGAAATCAACACTTATACTGAAGACAAAACTTAAGATATCAGAACTTAAGTTATCAGAACTTAAATTATCAGAAGATATTTATCAGAAATAATATCAGGACTTAAGATGACTTTCAGATAAGGCAGGTGGCTGATTGAAAGGAAAGAAGATCGAGACTAAGACAGAAAGAAATATGCATGAAGAAAGAATTCTATAAAGAATAGAATACTTGGAAGAAAAGATAACTAGTTGATATATTTTAGGAAGCAATATTATATTCCATATCAATTAGAACATTATCTTATAACTATGTAGTATATAAATACAGGCATAGGGTTTACACTATAAGTGTTATCATTATCGAAGTTATTATTCATTATAACCCTAGCAGCTCTCGTGATAATTTGTTCATCACTGAGAGAGGACAGTTCCATATTGTAACAGAGTTTATTGTGTTGAATAAAATCTATGTTCTGTTACTTGTGTTCTTTAATTCGATTTGATTGTAGTAAATACTGTATTCAACCCCCTTCTACAGTGTGTGTGACCTAACAGAGACAGCTTATTGTGTCATAGTCAACTTTCATCTTGACTTGCTTTGCTGAAAAGATAAGTGATAGAATCTGCATTAGATGAGTTGAAGTCAGCTAGATACACATTTCATTTTCTCACTCCAGTGAGAACCACTTTGTTATTTTTCTTACAGATAACAACATAGGCTTCAGAATTGAAAGTTACAGAGTTGCCTTTGTCACATAGTTCGCTGACACTCAAAAGACAGTTTTTGAGTCCATCCACTTGAACAACTTCTTCAATGATTAAGGGTGAGCAAAAAACTGAAACAAACCCGAAACCGAACTGAAACCGCTAAAAATCGGTAAAAACCGAGTTGAATCCGAAACCGAAAAATTACAAACCGAACTGATTCCATGGGTTCGGTTCCGGTTATTGTTTAAAACCGAACCGAACCGATTATTTAAATAATTAAATAAATATATAATTTATATGAATTTATATAAATTTAAAATAAATGAAAAGTAAATATAAGGTATATTTTCTTTTAAGTATAAGAACTGCAGCACAATGTTGTCAGCTAGGTAAGCTACTAAACATACTGTTGGAGACTTCTTGCTCCAAAACATGTTATTTGGTTAAATTCCTAATGTCAATGTTAGCAGTGCTGAGTTGATTTTTGTAAACATTTTCCCCAGTGCAGTGTTGCAGGTATAATGCCCAAGCCAAACATGAACTAACAATATAATTTATTACTCCATAAACATTAGGCACCTCATTCTCGCCTACTTCAGTGTTAGGAGATGCAAGGAATTATAGAAAGTTTCAATTTCTCTTCCGAACAAAACTTTGTAAATGCAGTAATTGTCAGTTTTGTAACCGAAATTGAACCGATTATAATCGAACCGGAATTTTTAAACCGGAACCGAAACCAAATTCGAACCGACGGTTGCGGTTTTAAATTTTTAAAACCGAAGATATATGGTTGTGGTTCCGGTTTTATCCGAAAACCGAGCCGAACCGGCCCATGCTCTCCCCTATCGATGATGACATTCTCGTTTGAAATCAAGCCATATCCCACAGTATACTCTTTGTTGTCATCTCCAAAAGTAATACTTGGTTTAGCTCTCTCCTTGAACTCGGTGAGCAGGGTAGAGTCTCCAGTCATATGCCTTGAGCATCCACTATCTAGATACCATAGATTCTTTCTATTTCCATGCACACATCAAAATCAAATCAAGTTGATTTTGGTACGCCAAGTTTCCTTGGGTCCTGCCTTGTTATCCTTTTTCTTAGATTTCTTAGGTTTTCCACCATCAGACTTAGGTGATTGAGGATCAACCTTAGTCCTAGGGGATTGACTGTGAATCTCATGATCAATTTTAAAATTATCATGCACATTTTGATTAACATGATATGGCATAGATTGTGCAAACATGTTATTTCAGTAAGGCATGCTAAATGGCATTTAGGAATATTAAATGCAGCATAATAAGGATTTTGTGCAAATGGCATATTAGCAAATTGTACATTTAAATTATGTGCAAGCATAATAGGCATGACATTCATTGGTAATGTGGGCATGTTGGGAAAGAGGGAGGTGCAGACATGGGTGTAGGTATAATATATTTGCAATTAACAGACAAATGATTAACATTACCACACTTCACACAAGTCTTTCTAGGTGCATATTTATCAGGTGTGTAGTTATTATATTTGTTAATTCCTACTTTCTCATTCCTGTTGTTTTTTCTTGTAGAATCTGCATTGACCTTAATTTTCTCCAATCTATAACTCAACTTCTTCATTGACAGATGCCCCACATTTACTCTCTTTGTATCCTTGACTCGACTTGATTTTACTGTAACAAAGTTCTTAGAAACTGATCCATATTTCTCATTCAGCTTGACTAGCTTAGATTTGCTATTTGGCTTCTTTTCTATCAACGGATGTGCAACCTTGTCTTTCAACGGATGTTTACTTTCATCTTTCGACGGATAAGCTTCATCATCCATTGATTCCACATCCGTTGATAAACCATCAACCAAAATAGGGTCCAGTTTCTTCTTGTCCTTTTTTCAGGCTTCTTCACAGAAAAACTCAATTCCTTGAACCTTGGCAATTTGGGCACTTACATTCCTTGATGATTTCCAAGCCTTGATCACCTCTTACTCACGTTCAAGCTGCTTTCTTAAAATTACCTATTTCTTCAAAGATTCAGTCAATTCATCTTTTGCAATCTTTCACTCTATTTTCAATTACTCAAAATCAATGAATTGAGTTTCTAACACAGCATTCCTCTCACTTAAAAACAGATTATTACTTTTAATTCTATTGTTTATTTTAGTGAGTGATTTAAGTGTAACATGCAAGTGATATTATTTTATGGACATATCATTTATAGCATCATTACACTCATCTTTAGATATGTAGGCTAGGTTTGTAGTGATTACCTGATTGCTTAAGGAATTGACATCTGCTTCATCTGATTTGGCCATTAGAGCTAGGTTGACATAGCTTGTTTCTTCATATTCATCTTCCCCGTCTGATGCCCGGTCATTTTCCTGAGTCAAGAAAGCCTTTTCCTTTTGTTTGAGCAAATCAAAATATTTCTTTTTATAATCCACTGGCTCAAACCTCTTTTTCTCAGAGTTAGGCATTCTGCATTCATTGGCAAAATGACCACTCAGGACACACTTGAAATATTTGAATTTTGACTTGTCCACCATATTTCTATTTATCTTGGTTGCTCCAAAATTCTTTTTAAATTTGAGCTTGGCAAATCTTCTTGATAGGAAAGCCAAATGCTAATCTATATCCTCCATTTCATCCTGACTAGGATAATCTTCATTCTCAGCCATTAGCCATTTTCCTTTTCCTTCACAAACTCTTGAGTTTGGTGCAGATTCCACAGCTTCAACCTTCAACTCTATTCATCTCTCTTGTTCAGCTACTAATGCAACAGATCCACCCTTCTTTCTTCCTTTCTCCAACAACTCATCATGCTCCATTCCGAGCTCATAGGTTTTTAAGATATCATACAGTCTCTCTAAGGTAAATTCTTTATACTCTTGAGAATTTCCAAGAGAGACTGTCCTTGGCTTCCATTCTTTTGGTAGAGGTCTCAGGAATTTCAGATTCGAATCTTTAGTTTGGTAGATCCTCCCATACAACTTTAAACCATTCAGTAGTTTTTGAAATCTACTGAAAATATCACTCAGTGACTCGCCATCTTCAAAATGAAAATGTTTATATTGTTGTATGAGGAGTTGCATCTTGTTTTCTCTGACTTGCTCAGTTCCCTCAAATATCACTTGAATTTGGTCCCAAATTTCCTTACTAGTATTGCAGTTGATAACATTGTCAAACATATCTACATCATGACCATTGAATAGAATATTCATGGCCTTTTTGTCTTAATGAACTTGCTTAATGTCTTCATATGTCCCATTCTGACTTTGGCTTTGGGACTGTTTGCTTATTTCCAACAGCTCCTTCAACATCTGTGGCAGCCCTGCGAGGAACATGAGGTCCTTTCTCTATGCATTCAACATATCTTTCAGCTTGATAGAGTAGATGAAGGTGCATCTTCACTTTCCAGTGATGATAGTTGTCTTTATCCAGAAGTGGAATCTTCACTCCAACATCCTTTATACTCATGTTGTTAGTTTGTTTTGATCTTTAAACTCTTAGTGTGTCAAGAGCTTGCTCTGATACCAATTGTTAATTCTGGTTTCTTTTGAAAATTTAAGAACTTTTTTCAATATATATAACTGTGAATGAATATGCAGTAGTGCGGATTAAAAGAATTTAAGTATTCAAACACAAAGTAAATAAACAAGACTGTTTAAAAACTTTCTGGTGGATTGAACTTTCTACCAGAGATATATATATATAAAGATTAGAGAACTCTGCGATACAAGAATACTCACATCTGCTTACAAGTGTTTACAGAGATGAACAGAGAGAATTTCTAACAGATGTAGCTTTATCTATTTCTCTGTTCAACTTCTATTGTTCACACCCTACTTAAACACTTGCTCCCCTTTGTTTATATACCACCAAGTTACATATGAATAAGATAAACAGTAAAAACAAGAATCTAAGTCTATTCACATGTTGCTTCATTTCTCTATCCATCATTTTTTAATATCTTCAGTTAAGCAGAAAAATGGAAATGTTTCTTTGTTCTCTAAAACATGCAAACGGGATGTCATATTCCTTTTGTATACAATCAACCCATGTGACTGTCAAGTCGCTTTCAACTGCTATTTAAATTTTTTTTCCGTCGAGACTTCAGCATTATCCGTTGATACTTCACTTGAGTTATTCGTTGAGTCTCTAATGGATTATCCGTTGAAAGTGTCTTGAGTCATCCGTCGAGGCTTTGTAGTTTATCCGTTGAAAGTGTTTCCTTAGCAGTTGACACTCTTTCACTTATGCAAAATTACAAGACGCCTTCTATTTACAATTAGCCAACCTATTTTGCATATCTTAGAATTTCCAACAATTTCTAAAACTTTGAGTAATTACAGTATACATAAATATGCGACAAAAGACTTATTGAAATAGAATTTACTCTATCAGCGGATGAACAAGTGTGGTTATCTGTTGATAGCTACAAAAACACTTAATTAAATCTACTAACGTGTTTTGGTGAATTAATTTTTCGTTGAAAAGCCTCAAATTCTTTATTTTATTTTATTTTATTTCCCTCAATAATATTATTTAGTTTATTCTTGGAATAATTTCTACTTATCTGATTTATTTTGGTTTATATTTTTCGTCTTCAATTCAAGCAGAGTTGAGTTTATTGGATTCAAGAGGTCGATCATATCTTACGGTGATTTCATTTTTTAGATCCAAGAGTTTTATATGAATCTTTGACAAAAAAAAACATAATTATTTTTTTAAGAATAATTTTTTTATCTAAAACTTTTATTTAATTTCTTGATTTCCACCTTGTATATGGGTACTAAAATAAAGGGTGCAGTGTAACTACAGTGGGGGCGCTAGTAAGATAAGATCAATGGAGCAGCCAAGGGCCCAGGATACTTAAATTACTCGACTCACTCTCTTTATTCTTCTCTCTTCTGCAAATCTCTCTCACTGGGTCATTCAGGTAACTTATTATTTTGTATCTCTACATGTATATATATTATGAATCTTTATGTTTGTTTGTGTTGATGACTAATTTGATCTAGGGTTTTGTAGTGTTTGTGTTGTGATGGCATCTAAGAGGATCTTGAAAGAGCTTAAGGATCTGCAGAAAGATCCTCCCACTTCTTGCAGTGCTGGTATTAATTTTGTGTTTGTGTTTTTGATTTTTGGTTTTGTGGGTTGTTTTTGCTTGTTCTTGTTCTTGAAATGGTGAATTTTGGGGGGTTTTTTATCTGGGTATAGTTGATTTTGGGTAAATTAGTGGTAAAATATGTGATTTTGTGTTAAAGTTTTGATTTTTAAGTGATTGGTGGTTTTTATAGGTGTTGGGTTGGTTGGGTTTTTAGCTGGTTGGGTGATTTTGGTTTGTTGAAATGAGGTCATTGAGTTATGATTTCTGACTCGAGAAGAACACGCGTACAGAGGGGTGGAGGCGAGACTTGATTTGTGAGGGGGTGCTGGGGTGGGGGTGATACTATGGTTTTTTCACTTGTTGGTTTTTAAAGTAGATGACTTGTTAAGTTAAGAAGAGTGTTCTAGTTGATGTGGGATGCGGAAAGCCCAGTTGTAGTGTTTGTTTGCAGTTGGGTACATATTGCTGAATATCACATTTTGTATATGGCTAATTGGAGCCTCCTTTTCAAACAACTTCCTATATAAAAAAGTAGACATGTATCTAAAAGTGTATATGAGGTCATGAGTTATGCCTCGTGGAAGCACAGGCATACACGGGGAGAGGGAGGGACACAGTGGTCAACTTACAACGGTGTCTGGTGAAGCTATGGCTTTGTGGTTTTTGAAGTTGATGATGTATTGTGTTAAGAAGAGTTTCTAAGTTGATAGGGGATGGGGGCAACCCTGCTAATGGTGTTTGTGTTTGTCTGCTCGAACATCCCTGCTCATATGTATGATACATCATCTTTTGTCATCGTATTTGGTACCTATTGCTGAAGATCGAGTATTCTTAGTATTCTTAATTGCTTATGTCATGTTTGTGTAATTTAAAATGGAACTCATGGCTAATTGAAGCCTCCTGTTAGAAGAACTTCCTATTTAAAATGATAGGCATGTTTTAAAAGTGTATATGAGGTCATGAGATATGACTCGAGGAAGCAAACACGTACTTTGGTGCGGACACAAAGTCACATCACGAGGGAGATGCTGCAGTAGGGTGGGTTCCAGCTATGGGTCTTGGTTTTTTAAGTTAGTGACCCTGCAGCTATGGGTCACGAGGGAGATCCTATTTTAAAAGTAGACATGCATTTAAACTGTATTTTGTTCAGCTCATTGCATATTATGCATATTAGTTATAGACAACAGAAATCTGCACAAAATAAAGGAATTTTTAGTAGTTTCTGTAATACAGAAGTTCAGTCCCTCCATTCGATTTAATCTTTGCACAAATATCTTGCAGGCCCTGTAGCTGAAGACATGTTCCATTGGCAAGCTACAATTATGGGTCCCCCTGACAGTCCATATGCAGGTGGTGTCTTTCTTGTTACTATACATTTTCCTCCAGATTATCCTTTCAAGCCACCCAAGGTACTTATTCAACTTATGTACTTCCTTGGAATTTGACAATTAAATGAAGCTTAGCTACATGCCTACACTCTACTGTATTTGGAGAATGCTTCAGTTGCAAGATGTAAACTGTCATATTACGAATATTTTGTGGGGCATAGTCCTTGAGTGTGCACAAATAAGTTCATCATGCGCTGTCTAGTCATTTTTCTGTTACCTTCGTGCATAACTCCTCTAGCACTTATTAATGATGCACTAAATAATAGCAAGTGATTTGTATTTTTATAATTTATAACTGCAATCACACTTATTTATGGAGATTGCCTTGCAACTTGCAAAAACTGATAGGTGTTTAACGTTACAAAATACGAAGCTAAGAATATATGTGTGTTGTGTGTGTACGCACGCCCGCACTCATTCCCTTCCTTTCTAATTAAATTATCAAGTTATCATTATTGTTCCAGAATTGGTTCTCTTTCAATATTAAATAAGAAATTTACTCTGGAAATTTATCTCCTTTCGTACTTATTTGATATTCGTCTGTTTTATATATTACTTATATATCAATCTAAAATCATTAAGTAATTTTACATTCGACTTCTCAGCCCATAGCCCTAAATATATTACAGTGTTTAACTATAAATGTTTATATTCTTTTGTTACTCTGTTTTAAACAACAGTGGCAATTTTCTATATGTTTTTAGCAGTCTTTACTTGTGTGTTGCTTGACTCGAACAATTCATTGCTATTGTAGTGTAACCACATGTCTACAGTTCAATTTGATTCAGTTTATTGTTTTGAATAAGATTCCACTGAACCTAGTTGAGAGATTGACCAACCAACCCAAGAGCATAGTTAAAGTTAATAAGAATTCTGTTGACATTGATCGAGTAACCAAATGAGTTAAAGTTAAAATGAATTATGTTGAGATTGACTGATTAACCAAAGAGCACTCGGTTGGATAGTTAAAGTTAAAATGAGCTCTGTTAGTTATGGTGCATTCTGTACAAGTGTGCACGAGGGTGTATCAGTTCGTAACTGGGTAATTATTTGAGAATCTGCTAGATACTTATTGCAATATGGACTTCATTGTTACCAATGCTTCCGATGGGGACAATACTATTCCTTTTTTACAAATGTTTCTACGCATACTTGTTGCACTCACTTTATGCTCTTCAGACTTTAATGCACAATTTTCTAGGTGGTTTTAATTTCTGCTGCTATATGATATTTTGTTAGGAAAGCAATTTGAAGGAAATGTAATGGTATTCTAGCTTCTCTAATATCCTTCCTTTACGAGTGTTGTATCTTATTTTATTGTACTATTTTGTTTTGATGTGTTCTTTAGGTGGCTTTCAGGACCAAGGTTTTCCACCCAAATATCAACAGCAATGGCAGCATTTGTCTTGATATTCTGAAGGAACAATGGAGCCCTGCTCTTACTATATCAAAGGTAGTTATTTTTTTAACAGCTTGACTTCTTAAAATCATTTTTCCTCCTTGAAACTAGGCGATAATGTCCCAGGTATTTTCTAAGTTCAAGGCATAAAATGGCAAAAGAAAAGATTTTCCTAAATTAGATTTTACAATGGTATGGTATCTAAGTTAGATTTTACAGTAAAGAAATTCAGCTGGCACTAGGGAAGTTCTGCTTTTTATAGGAAGGCCAAATTAGTTGTTTCTTAGGCTATAGTTAATTGGTCCGTTTCTTCTTATCTAGCTTTGCATTTTATGATAGCGAAAATATAGTTTACTTGCCATCCGGGTTATCATCAAACCGCCAAAACCGTCTGCACCGCTCCGCACCACAAAATGTGGTTTTTAATATTCGCGGTGTGGTTGCGGTTTGAATTTTTTATAACCGCATGTGCGGGCATGTGTGGGTTGGTCGTGGTTTGATGAAAAAAACGCACCGCGATCGCCCCTACTTGCCATGTACAAGTAGGATAGTTTGAACCTGAATTTTATATGGTTGTTAAGATTTGTTTGCTTGAAGTTTTTTTTTAGTATTGGCATGCTGAAAGAATGAAGTGTGGATGCAAATAAAAGACACTGGCAAATCTGCAGTCAATCAAAAACATTTAGCTTTCTAAACTCTCAAAATTGCATATTTGTTTAAATGTTCTTGTATGAACTCAGGTTTTGCTGTCAATCTGTTCTCTGTTGACGGACCCAAATCCTGATGACCCTCTTGTACCGGAGATAGCTCACATGTACAAGAATGACCGGTCCAAGTATGAGACAACTGCTCGGAGCTGGACCCAAAAATACGCAATGGGTTAAGATGCTTCCATGCATATGAGAGGAGGGCTTCTTTTCCTTGTGTGTTGGAACATCTGTTTAATATTTTAAGAAAGTATGAAATTGCAATCTGTCTGTTTGAGATGGACCAAATGGGAATCATGGAAACATGTCCTCCTTAAATTACACTTGTGCTTTTGTTTCGTGTTGGAAGTTGTCTTAAAAAGCACTAGTTTATTTCCCATTATTGAATGTTCTATGATTGCGATCTTATATACGTATCTTGTTGGCACTGTTCAGATCTTAAACAAGGTAATTGAACTGTACTGACCAATTCCTAAGTCCTTGTCTATGCGGCTTGTGGGCTACACGGAGATATTTAATTCATTGCTCTGCTAATTTGGTAGATACTAGTAACAGTTCCATGGTATCAGAGCTTCAATATCATATGTCAAGTTTTCATGTGGCAAGTTTTCATAGAGATATTAGGCTTCAAGATTTCATCTATTCCTTGGGGCAGTTTCTTGTCTACATGATATGATAACATCTTCGTGCACTGTTAATCTTCTGTGATCGCACCTGGTAAGCATTTGCCGGTATTTCATCTTTTGGTGGTTTGAATCAGTGAACATTCGTTTAGCTACTTAGGAGTTGTAGTGCTTTCATACTGTCTAGAACTTATTATGAGTTCCGATCCTTTCCTAATTAGACTGAGCTCTCAGCTCTGTATTCTGAAAAATCTAACCCTACGTGCGGGGTGGGAGGTTAAAGTTTCTATCTTGTCTATTCAGGGTTTCACTCTCCCGCTAAGGCTTCGCATTGCTGACACGATATGATCGTGCCTTCGTAAGCTGTAAATCTTCACTAATCATACAACTCATAAGCATTTGTTGCCATGTTATGGTGGTTAGGATCTCTGAACATTCTTGAACTAATTATGAGTTCCGGTCCGTTAGGCAAGGGGTCAATATTTTCGACAATCTAACCGTACGATATGTGGGATTAAAAGCTCTATCTTGTCTAGCTAATGCTTCCAGTTTTCTCAGGAATATAAGCCAAGCATTGTATGGAATTGAAAGCTCTATGCTTCTATTTAGTTGGTGAAAGAATCATGTTCATTTGCCCACCAAGGCTTTTCATGTTTTCAAAAAGCCCATTGGGACTCTAGGTGGGCCTTTTTACAGCGTTGCCTTGAATTATTGCTAGGACAAAGTAAAAGATATCACTTGTATAGGCCCAAATGTTTTATTTGAACCACTACTTCCTCAATAGTCAATTCCTAACTGGCCATTCATTTTTACTTCTAGAAATTGATTTGACTTAAATTCTATGATTGAAATTACATCTAACCTATTTTACATGTTAATATTCAATTTCTTTTTTAATTACAGTAGTTTTTAGTTTTTAGTCAAAAATTGATAAATTTGACAGCCAAATAATCAAATAGATGAACCAACAAAATATATTTTATAGATCTTAAAAAATCTGCAATCGCGCAAATAAAATTCGTATAAAATTTTCATTTTTTAATTGTGATTAATTAGAAACATATTGTTTTTCGTTAAAACATTTAGATATATTTGTATGTGCCCCCTTTTCAATAAAATTAAGGGTTAATTATCAAGTTTGTCACTGAAGTCTGCTTAATAATGTATCAAGTTGGTCATCGAACTAAAAACGGTACCAAGATAATCACTGAAATCATTTTGTTAATTTTCTTCAATATTTAACGACGGGAAAGGTTGATGTGTCAAAATTTAAGGAGCATCTAGCTTGCGAGAAGTTTCGAGATAATATTACTGTACGGAAATATACAAACTTGGAGCAAGAGAACCGACTCCGGTGGTCTAGATTTGGAATCATATTGAGGTACCAAACAAAAACATAATTCATGTAAACCGTGATGTCTTAATTGCCATTGTCTGAACTTTCATTGTAGTAGTAGCCTAGTAGGGCTTATCGAAACTAATGTCCGTTCTAGGTCTGCTGTCTTGCATGTTCATGACTTGACTGCAAATGCCTTGAGTTTCAAACTAAACCTAGGGAACTTGAAAGAAATACATTAGAATCACGAATACTTCATTTTTTTTTATTTAGTTATGATTTTTTTAGAATTCTGATTCTGTTGTTGATTTTTCACTGACAAACAATTACTCCCTCCGTTTTATTTTTTAACTGTCGTCTGACTTTTTTATTTTTTATACACATCTTGAAATGTATTGACCGCATAATAAAAATTATCATTCTTAAAATAAAAGTTCTATATTTTTATTTAGAAATAAAAAATTATTATTTATTTTTTTAATCGTAGGTAACCGCAGCCGCTATCTTCAGATGCGCACTGGATAAACCCTACGGGATTCACGTAATAGCTGCAAACTACGTGTGAAGGAGTACATTACGGTTAAGTGACGAACTCCCTTAATCCAAATATCAGAACACTTTCAAGTTTCATCAAATATTTACCTGACTTTTCAATTCGTTGATTTGTATTCAGAAGATCTTAGACGATGACTAAAAGTATTAGAAAGTTCAAACGTAACATATTCTAAAGGAACAAAGTAATTGTAGTGTGCTTGTTTTGTTTCTATCAATTCAAAATGGAAGATAATGCATGGAAATTTCCTCTCGGCTCCCAAGTTAAAGTCAGCTCAAAAACGTAATATAACAAAAGCTACTGTTGTAATATTCGAAAAACACATACAATTTGAAATAAATCTGTGTGTATGTGTGTGTAGCTATAGCTGCTACACACCACTAGTAGCTTTTTTTTCAGTTCCAACCAGCCATGCATGCACAAAGAGAGGCATGAAGTTGCCTCAAGAATCTAGTCACTCTACCTACACACTAGTCTCTACTCTCTGCAATATCTCTACCAGATTTTTTTCAATGAGAATAACTAGATTTTGCTTTTTGTAATAGTGATTTTTAGCTTTTTTAGTCAAAATGATTGGATGTAAAATTCATGTATAATTATACATATTTTTGTTAAAGAATATAAGATCATTTTCGGTTTTTTCTCTACTAGCTTAAAGCTTTAGACGGAGTAGTTAATTAACATGGTATCAGAGCTCGGTTTATCGAGAGACTCGGATTCGAGTCCTCCCACCCCCATTTATTTAATATAAATATTTGTTGTTGATATTGGTATTGGTAATATATGTTGTTGTCAATCGTAGCGAAAAGTATCGTACGATTATCGTACGATTGAGGGGAGTGTTAAAGAGTATAAGATGACAGACTCGGATTCGAGTCCTCCCACCCCCATTTATTTAATATAAATATTTGTTGTTGGTATTGGTTATATATGTTGTTGTCAATCGTAGCGAAAAATATTGTACGATTGAGAGGAGTGTTAAAGAGTATAAGATCATGCTCGGATCTTCCTCTACCACCTTAAGATTTTAGAAACGGACCGGTTACTTAATAATTTTATCTAATATCAAATTCGATCAGACTACTGTCTTGATCACATTATTATATATTACAACATACGTTTGTTAGGAAGTCGAAAAGCATATTCATTAAATGAAATATGAAATGATACATTTTTAATCGCACAAAATAGATTGTAACATACATTTGTTGAATAGTGTGGAGGAGCCCCATGTATCAGTCTCGCAGTGCTTGCATTTTACAAACACTTTGAAGGAGGGCCATGAAATCTACTGTAGAACATTTTAATATTCAGTATATTTACAGTATTTAATTTCACTTTCACTCCAAAACCTTGCACTCCCAATGAAACCTCAAAATGTGGAACTAATAAAAAAATGCCTCAGTGAGCTGGAAATATTGCAATAATATATGTAGGGTTTGTTATTCTCTAAACCTATCAACAAAAGTAAAATAAAGATAAAGCAAATAAAGATGGATATATGTATAGCTTTCTCTTGGACAATGTGACATGTGTGTTTAGTTTGTTTATTGTGAAATTAGTAGAATATTTTGGCTTTTTACAAGATTGTATATATTTGGTGGACATAAAGCAATTACATGTACTTTAAAAATATTACATATCTGAACCTATTGGGTAAAGGGATTGTGTACACGAGTGATGGGAGTCATTGAACTTCAAAATTCAAATGCATGTTGCCGGATGCCTGTTCCCTGTTAATCAGTGTTCTAAAAGACGGGAATCGGAAGTAGCGAAAATACGAGAAATCGAAGATAACAGGAGTTGTAATCTGTAACCCTAAATAACTACCGTAACATTTTGATTTTACAAGTTACAGAGTAAAAAAATAGCACCAGAGTACAAGTTGGGCACATCAGCATCACATGCTGGGGACAATTAACTAGTTGTGACCGTGGAAGCATCAACGACGCCGGTGACCGACCTTTTTTTAAGGCCAGTCTTCGTATTTTCTTTGTCTATAGTCTCCCGACAAATCCACATAAATTGTCTTTGTTGTTTCATTTGTCCATTTAACAAACACAGTATATAAATAAATAAATTTTAGAAAAGATAATTAATATTAGTATTATTGTTTTTGGTATTACTCCCAACATCCCAATTAGATTATCAATATTGTTGTTAGTAGCCAAATTTAAGAAAAATGAATGAAGGTGAGAAAAAGTAAAAGAAAATTAGAGAAAATTGAACTCATTAATTAATTAATTAATATTAGTAAGGAATAAAGTCGACCATGAGGCCAAATTTTTTATGCTAGCATATGAGGGTACTGAAAAAATAGAACTTTCGGGGGGCTCATTTTTATTATATACATGGAGGAAGAAAAAGAAAAAAATATATAGGTATAAAATAAAGTTTAGGGGCACATTTTTAATTTTATTCTAAAAGTTATTTTGAAAAAAGATATATTTTCTCACTTAATTGTACCGACATTAACATTATCGATATCTTATTTTTTTCATTATTTTAATTTATTACCACCAGGCACAAATTTTTTTCACTTGGGGCTTTATATCTCTCAAGGTCGGTCCTGATAAGAAATCAATAAATCAAATATATCTCGTATATCTAGCTTTATTTAGATTTGAAAGGATAAGATATACACATGATTAGCTCATTCACAAGAGTGAAGAGCCTGTTTTTTGTGTGTGAATTTGTGTAAAATGCTTAAAAGAGAAAAGTAACTATAAATGAAATATTAGATAAGGATGAATTAGCAATTTCGATCAAACTTAAACTTATTCACGTAATTTCGAAAATGATCGAGATAGTACATGATCTCATGATTGTAATTACATGAGACTTACCAAGAATCGATTACATTTTTCTTGTTAACAAAAGACTGATATCCGAAAATTCTCCATTAAATATCCACGAATCTAATCAATTGTAAGTAAAATGTATTCAAAAGTGATCGTTGTATCACCACAGAAAATTCTATAAAATTTCAATATTTTAGTGCCACAAACACGACAATTCCTCCTGTGGGCTATCATAATACCTATTGAAAAAATTGTATACGATCCCTAATACAGATGGTCAAGAATTCGGAAAACTCAGTTAGAAAAAATCATTCCTAAATAAAAAAAATCATATAATCGATGAGGGGGATTACAATGATGTGTTCTGAATTTAAGATTGTTGTGTAGAATTTGAAATATGAAAGAAAGAAGATGATGAATATGACAGTTTTTTCCCGTTGATACATATATAAGAAACATATATATGTTATTTTAGTACATATTAACCGCCTACTAGGGACTCGTTTGTTTTTATGTAACTCAACCGTGTAATTTGAGTTTCTTGAATTAAAAATAGATTATACTATTTGATTTGATGTATTTTTAATTGGACAAAAGAATTTGAAGTTTCGGGGTTTTGTAGTCACTACAAAATATAGCAACTTAGTCACTAAGCTCACTCATAGTCACTACAAGTTACGTAACTTTTCAATACAAAATCATTAAATACGTAGGCCTTATTTTTCTCGGTATAATCCATGCAACTTTAAAGGATTTCAAATGGGTTACGGTGTTTGGTTTGGTGCATTTTAAATTGGGTAATAGAAATTCAAATTCCATGATATTTGTAGTTATCTCAAAATATTGAAAATAGTTACCAAGGTATGTCATGATCACCATAAGTTATGTAGTTATCCAGTATAAAAATATTAAATACCGACCAAAATTAACTACTTAACTTCTAGTTGCATAACAATAAACAAAACATGGGCATTTTAATTACCTCGAAACTTGTAAGTTGTAACTTAGTTACTTGGAAGTTCAAATTATGGTATATTACAAAATTGACGAAATAAATGAGGTCTAGGACAGAATAGGAAGTATTAAGAATCAATCGGAACGGTGAAAGTATTGTTGGGCTACGAGCAAGTCTGACCCCACATTAATATTGTGTTGTCCACACCTGTCAAATATGCCACCTGATTGAGTGATCTGATTTCTAGCTGCCAAGGCCCATACCGGAAGGTACGTCTACCTCATCATTCAACCCATCCTGGTATGTATATCTCTTTTGATTTTTTTTGCAAAAATAGGGAATTAAGCAAAATTAAGCACATATGCAACTAGTTAAATTAAGTTTTTTTTGGTTGCATGGAGTTGGAAAAATTCGTCCAAGATCACATCTATTTGAATCAAGGTGTAAAAACTGTATTTTTGTAAAAAAAAATATAGTATTTTTGTAAATAAAAAAAGTATTTTTGCAAATTTTTTTAAAAAATGATAATATTTTTAGACTTTGATATTTTCAAAAAAAAACCTATTAGATAGTATTTAATTAAAACAAAAACAGGACACTTGCCATGGACCCTGGTTGTTGCCGCACATCGACTTCTAATCACCAATGGTAACTAAGCCAACTTAACTAACACAAAACAGAGTGATAACTAGTCATTATTAAAACCACTTAAGAATTAATGATTATTAAACCATACCACCATACCAGTAAAACCATGAAAAAAGATGCTCCTCTATACAAATCGCTTACATCTCTTTGGATTTTGTGGGAAGAGCTTCTTAAACTTGTCTGTAGTGTATGTTTCACCCACTTGATCTTTTTCCATGTTTGGTCCCAAGAAACTAATCAAACGATTTTTTTATCTTGTGCTCTCGCTAATCCACACAAACTAGGTTTCATCGGCTAACCCTAACCGCTCGATTTATTGCTAAACAAGTATGTTAGGACAAAGTGGATAGGGATATACATGCACATTCCAAGTATTACTCCCTCCGTCTCTAAAAACGTTTCTTATTTGTGTTGGACACGTTTGCCAATGCACACTTTTAATTGTTAATATTTTTAAATTTGTATTAGTATTAAATATAAAAATTTCACTGTATTAAAGTACTGATAAATACGAATCCAACGAGATCATTCATGATTTTGTTTGATATTACAGATTATACGTAAATTAGTAGTCAATCGATTACCGTGAACAGTACCGAAAGTCAAATTAGGAAACGTTTAACGGGACGGAGGGAGTACTTAATGGAAAATTTGTTACTTCACGTTACCTTTCATTGTCAAGTGTCTAGTTGGAACCAATTTATATATTATAAAGAGTAGAAGAAATATAGGTAGTCTATTTGTGAGGGCATTTTCACTCAAATACTAAAACAATTAGTTCAGTCAGTATTAATTTTATACTGTTTAATGTTAAACTAACTTTGGTGACATGAATAAATAGGACTATTTTTGTAAGAATGCAAAATATTTTAAAGAGTAATGAAATAATTATGGGAAAAAAGGTAATAAAAAAAAGTTACAAAAAAATTATTATAAAGTGAAGCGAAATGAATAATGTGGCAGTATAAAATAAATTAATTGGTATTATTAATGTGAATATAGGGGTTCGTATTTAGTGTGTCGTTTTATAACTATTTTGAAAAATAATTTTGTTCCACTATTATTTTCCTATTTTTTCATAAAAAATTTAAAAAATATTTAATTTTTTTAGAGGAGAAGAACCACAAACACTTAATTAAGACTTTAAAAATGTTATGTAATTACTAACGCATCTAAAACTTCCTTAAGAAAAGACTTTAAATTGATCTTATATTTTACGTAATTAAGAACGAAGCATACCAATAAATTAAACATATAGAATGGAAGAACAGATTAAAAATCTATTTTCTAAAATTATTAATAAATATAGTACTTATTTAAAATTTTAAGTTTTTGCGAGAAAAAACCTTAGATAAATTATACGTTATTATAAACAAACGGATTTGTTTGGTCTTACATTAAGATTTTTTTATTTTTTTCTACAAATTTCAATTCCTAACTTGGTAGGTATATAAAAATCAAGAATAAGACAACATTCTACTTTTTTTGTCTTCCCACATTGAAGTGGTGTATAAAAGTATTAAACCAAGTATGTTAGCACATTATTACAAACCTACTTTCATTTAATTATGTATTACAAACCTAAATAAGAACACTATTATAAGGATGACCAGAAGGATTTAGCTTTCAATTCAACATCTAGTGAGAGTATAAGCACAAACTGATGAAGCATAATCCGAAGATCAGATAGTAACAAACCGGCTTTATATATGCATGATCAAAAAGGTTTACATCTTTGATTATAATTTTATAGTAGTGACAAACTTCACTTTTGAAGATTCTTATTATTTTAAAGTTTAATGACTAATCATTAAATGACACCGATGTATTAGAGAACTTTTGAAATTTAGCATATTATTAAGATGATCAAGTGTTTTTCCTACTCCCTCCGTCTCATATTACGTTTCCCATTTTGACTTTTGACATTGTTAATGGTAATCTATAAGATCAAATATAGTCATGAGCCATCTTGTTAAATTCATATTTATGAGTATTTTAATATAATGAAATTTTTATATTTAATACTATTACAAAATTAAAGATATTAACAATTAAAAGTGTGTATTGGCAAATGTGTCCAACACAAATCGGAAACGTTTTTAGGGACGGAGGGAGTATCACTTTACTAATCGGAAAAAAATTGGTATTCAACATTACATGAGAGCAAAAATATGTAGGACGCGTTTGGCAATTAGGTATTAGCCGTTAGCGATAATTATTTGAAAAAATTATTTTGACCTGCATTGAGTTAAGTTTTGACTAGTAGATTGAATTTAACTGTTTTGAATAAAATTGTTTAGTAAATATATATATCTTATTTAGTTTTTTGTATTATTTATTTGAAAAAGTTATTCACATATTTTTTCAATATTAGTTTTTTGTTCTCAAAATTTATTTCAAAATGCTAACTAACAAACATTAATATTATTACACATTTTATTTGGTCAAATCTCTAATTTGATTCAAAAAAAATTGACCAAAAAACTAACTTTCAAACAAGGCAGCAAATTATCGTTTACAAAAGTTATTAATGCCAATAAATAACGATAACTTTGGCAAAACATGAAAAAGTTGTGTACCCTAAATTTTTAAAGTAATTTAAAAAGAGGTGAGCTCGAGGAATTTCCTACGCAATATCGTACCATTACTAAATACTTAATTTCTTATATTTTTTAATATATATATATATATATATATATATATAATTTCTGGTAAAATGAACTTTTAAAAATGATTAGTGACCAGGTAGAGATGAGATCATAGTCTAGTAACGAAAACTAAGGTAAAATAGGTGGTAATTGAGATAAAATAGACAATTTACCAATACAATTATTAAGATAAATATTTGTTATTGGGCATATATAATCATGCAAGTAAGTTGACAACTCAGTTGGGTCTTGGGTCATCATGCAAATTAATTGTGGGACTGTGAGTCATTATGCAAATTTATGTATTACGTAAAGACAGTTTTGCTTTTTCTTAAACTACTGTATTTGTCTTGGTTTATAGAGTGATAAGTGATGTTTTAGTTCTATACGGCCTCAATCAGTTACATATGACCACCGATCAAAAATCTTAAGTTGTTTAAGTGATAGCTGGTACTTGTAAAGAATTCAACAGAATCTAGTATTTTTTAACACTTCCTCTTAATTGTATGATACTTTTCATTACAATTAATGATGACAAATGCAAACAATATCAAAACCAATATCAGCAAACAATATTTAAATTAAATAAATAGGGGTAGGAGGACTCGAATCTTAGTCTTTCCCTAAACTGAGCTCTGATACCATGTTAAGTAAGCAGTCCGTCTAAAATTTTAAGGTGGTAGAGGAAGTTCCGAACATGATCTTATAATCTTTAACAATAAGGATCATGTCTTAGTTTCTATTCATCTCAATTTATTTGTCTCGTTTAACTTTTACATGTAATTTAAGGTGTATTGATCACATAATTCCATTAATTATTTTAAAAAAATATGAATAAAAAATCAAATCTTAAAATTTTATGCACAAAAAATAATTGAAAAATAATCAACAAAACTCGTTGTCAGTACACCTTAAATTATGCATAAAAATCAAATTGAACGGATAAATTTCTATTTGTTAGCGTTTGATTGTTTAATCACTATCTGATGTGTATATATTAATCACCTTTCTATTCCATGCAAGTGCGAATATATAAATTTATGATCAAGTGTAGTTAATTATATAATGATTAATATTTGAATTAACATAATATCAATTCTTCCCTGCAGACGCTTCTGTTGTCGTATGTGCTGTAAGGAGTGGTTAGACATTATGCAACCCGACGGCCCAGTTTACTTGATCCGGCCCATGACAGCATATCTATCTCATATTTTGGCATGTTAATTTACTCCATTACCCTTCCGTACATTACCAACTAGCCACTAGCTGTATGAGCACAGTATCAACAAAGATTTTATCCAGTTAACTAAAGAGCGGCTGCCAACCGAAGGGTTAGATCCCCGATTCCCGTAATATATCATGTTTATTACTCTCTCCGTCCCTAAAAACGTTTTCTATTTGTATTGGACACGTTTATCAATGCACACTTTTGATTATTAATATTTTTAATACTCTACTAGTATTAAATATAAAATCTTCATTATATTAAAGTACTCATAAATATAAATATAACAAAATCACTCATGACTATTTTTGATCTTATAGATTAGACGTAAATTAGTAGTCAATTGCTTAAAACAGACAATAAAGAAAGTAAAAATGGGAAAAATAATATGGGACGGAGGGAGTAGTAAACCTCTCATGTTGGTACACGATATAAATAGATGTAGGTTTATCTTTTAGATGTATAAATAAAAAAATGCATGTCATTATCAAACACGAAATCTAACATGAATATACAAAATCTAAACAGTTCCATTTTAAATTTTTTCAAATTTAGGTCAACCCGGTTAATTTCAAGAGTGTCGGGGCTGAGACTCACCTCACATAATATGAAATGCTAGATTCAACTTAATAAAGACATTGAATAAAGAAGAAAACCCTAACGATATACGTTAAATCAAGGCAGGTGCTCAGACCCATTATACTAGAAGGAGTTTCGGCCCACCACTTTAAAGGAATCGAGCTCACCTCTATAAGGGGTCTGAGCTCCATTTTCTAAGGGATTCCAGCACACCTCTCTAGCAAAGATTCAGGCTCTCTACGCTAGCGTTGAGGCTCTCTCCTCTCTTCGCTGGTAGAGATTTGGGCTCAACTTTCTCTGAAAAACTCGGGTTCTCCACTCTCTCAGAGATCCGGGCTCACCTCTCGTTCATGAGTTTATGTTATCCTCTCTCTCAAATATTCGGCCTATTTATGCTAGCATAGAGGTTCTCCTCTCTCTTTTCAAAGCATAAGTTAAAGTTCACCTCTCTTTGAAGGAATCAGACTCTTCTTTCTCTCAAAGATTCGGGCTTAACTCTCACTCATGAGTTCGTACTCTCCTCTATGTCAGAGATTCAGGCTCACTACCTTAGAAGAGAAGTTTTCATCTATCTTCATTAGCAGAGATTCAGTATCACATCTCTCTAAAGGGCTCGGGATCTCCTCTCTCTTCGCTAACAGAGATTCGGGCTTATCTTTCTCTGAAGGACTCGGGCTCTCCACTCTCTTCGCTAACAGAGATTCAGGCTCACCTCTATTTGAGGGAATCATGCCCTCCCCTATCTCTCTCATAGATTCGGGCTCTCTACGCTAGCAGATAGGCTCTCATCTCTCTTTGCTAACATAGATTCGGACTCACCTATCTCTAAAGAGATCCAACTATCCTCTCTCATTGAGATTTGGGCTATTGTGAAGACTTGAAGTGTGGTGAGACGCCAACCGCTCACATCAGGAATACAGATACATAAAGAAAATGCATAAAAGAAAACTAAGCGAGACCACGATGACACAGTTCATGAATTTCTTTGGGAGGTGAGAATGACCCCACTACGGGGTTAGTGTAAGTCGAGGTGGCCAGGCCAGCTCGCATCACCTAATCTTGGATAGGTGGGCTACGGGCCCACCACATGAAGACCTAGCACATAATAGATTGAAACAACGTGATAGGCTCACGAGCTCGCATTTAAGTCTATTTAAATTGTGGACCCGCATCGCATGAAATGATCATGTGAGTTGGAACAAACTAATGAGAAACTGGTTTACCGTCAAACAGGAGTAAGGCCAGATGGGCTCACCTTTCTATTTTTAAGTAATTCTTGTTGATGCGATCCGAGGTGACCAGGACGGCTCGTATCATTAAAATCTAGCTACATTAAAGATAATAATTCACAAACGGTTGAGTTATTCGTAAATTTTGGGGCCGACACGGAACATTCCTAGAATGATGGGAAGAAATGCGGAAATGTCGCAAGATTGTAGGAGTCATGTGGGTCCGGTCGGGATTTACGTGACTAATTGGCTGAATGCCTGATTTGGAGATGGGCATGGGCTGCATGGGTCGAAAAACCCTAACCCTAGCCATGCGACTTGTTCTCCAAGAATTACGTGATGCTCGATCCCAATAAATTGTGTAAGTAGGCGCTTGTATAAGATATGAGTTGACACTTGAGCGTAAAGAAATATCTTATTCTTTCTTAAGGAGTCATCGTACAAGCTCAGTCGCCACCACCACAAACAACATTCCTCCGCCACTAAACACCGCCCCTAGATCTTTATTCCATCCACGAACCTCCAAAACAATATTGTACCAAATTCTCCAAAAAATAATTGACGTTAGAAGGAGGGCGTTTTACATCTTAGGGAGAAGGATGTTTAGATCAAAGAGACACGGGGGTGAGAGTCTAGTAGGTGGGAGTAAGAAAAATGAGAGGGGCGACGTGACTGTTCATCAATTCGAGGAGTGTTAGTTTGCTATGAGAAGCGAGGTAGCCGGGTCTATAGAGGGACAGGGCATGAGCTATCTTCGTTCGAGGTGGAACCACCGGCGTGATAAACCGGGGGGTAATGAGAGGTCTCCACACCACAATCATAGCTAGAAGAAACCCACTATAATCGTGTACCCACTAGATCGGATTATTATGAAGGAGCGAGTTCTTGAGTTAGAATGAAGATATTTCATTTACGAAGTCAACATTTAAAATATTGGGATCAACATACCCCGTCCCAAGATGCTTCTATGACCAGCTTAGCCAGTGAGGTCATAGGTGCCTCTCCGTGAGATACCCCTTCTTGGGATGTCTCTATGACCAGCTTGGCAGGCGAGGTCATGAAAGTTTCATGATGAAACGCCTCTCCGTGAGATGCCCTTCCTTATGATGCCTCAGTGACCAGTTTGGCTAGTGAGGTCTTGAGACGCCTCTTCGTGAGATACTCCCTCTTGGGATGCCTCAATGACTAGTTTGGCTAGCGAGGTATTGAGATGCCTCTTCATGAGATTCCCCCTCGTGGGATGCTTTAATGACCAGTTTGGCTAGCAAGATCTTGGACGCCTCTTCGTAAAATTCCCCTTCCCGGGATGCCTCTATGACCAGTTTGGCCAGCGAGGTCATGAGACCATTCGATGTGAGATGCCCAATGTCTGCTGCCTGTTGTAAGCAGCACACGTCGGGATAATTTAAATTGTGGGCTCGTATAGCATGAAAGGGTCATGTGAGTTTGAACAAACTTGTAAGGAAGTGGCTTAACGTCAAACAGGGGTGAGGCCGAACGTGCTCACCTGTTTGCTCATAAATTATTCTTGTTGATGCGAGTTGAGTTGACCAGGTTGGCTCAGATCATTCAAATTCTAGCTGCATTATGGATAATGGCTCACATACAGTTAAGTTATTCATAAATTTTGGGTCGACTCGGAACATTCATAAAATCACGAGAAAAAATGCGGAGATGCCGCAAAATTGTTGGAGTGGTGTGGGGTCGGTCGGGATTTACGTGATTAATTGGATGAATGCCTGATTTGGAGATGGGTCTGGGTTGCATGGGTCGAAAAACCCGATCCCTAGTCATGTGACTTGATCCTTATAGATAGGTACGTGAGCACTTGTATGAGACATTAATTTACACTCGAGAGTAAAAAAAAATCTATTTTTCTTAAGCAGTCATCATACAAGTTCATGCACAATAATAAACAACCTTCCTCCGCCACTAAACACCGCCTCTAAATTTATATTCCGGCCACAAATCTTCAAAATAATGTTGTACCAAATTCTCCCAACAACATATATGTAAAATTATATCCAAAAAATAATATATTTATAAGTTTTCATTTATTTATATTAATACATGAAATATACACAAAATGATGAATTACATACATGTGTTTACCATTGAGTATCCAAATATTAAGCGTGTCGGATATATGTTTGTAAGTATACGAAATGATACGAATTAGCGATTCGATTTATTAGTATCAGTTTGGAAACGTAACACTCTATTTGGATGGCACGAACCAAATTTAATAGAATAGAATAAGGTTTGGAGTATAAAGTATTTAAATGTTCAAAAAATATTACTCTTTTAACCAACTAATTTTATTTTAAACACCTCAATTTGAGAGGAATTTTCTTCACAATTATTATTGTAACAATTTTATATTATCTAATTATTTTCAAAAAAATTCCCCGATCCTCGCTAATTTCAGTTAATTTCATCATTTTTCTAAATAAAAATACTTACATTACTCAATTCATATCAATATCAACTACATGATGAAGAAAATTAGCAACATTCCCCTCTCTTAGGCTCGGAAAAATGATTAATTTAATTTCATTCCCATCAATCAAAACACTATCTTCAAACCCTACTTGTACTATGTCTATGTACATGCATATCTTCTTTAAAAAGATAAAAAAAAAGGAAAGGGAGGAATATAAAAAGTTATATATAGGCAGAATCTCAAAAAATTCATCGAAGGGGAACAATACACGAGTAAGAAGGTACTTGGCGCGACTAACTATAAATAGGAAAAAAGGAGAAACCTTTAATTAGTATTTATAATTTTTCACTTTATAGAAGAAGAATAAAAAGTGTATTAGTGCAGATCAAGGATTTTTGATTTTAAATAGTAAAGATGGCCAAAATTCTTGCCGATTAACCGTCAAAAGCATTTTGTTTTTTTAATTTCATCATTATAGAAAAGGATTTTGATTTGTACAATTTACTATAGTTAGTATAAAAGAATTTTAAATTTTTTTTAGCAAAAAAGAGTCTGAAATTATAAATATGTAAAATTGATGTCTTACCCATCATTTTTATAATCAACAAAACTTAATTTGAATTCAACGTCATTATATAGTGATATTAGTTGCCATCTATTTAAATTTGCAAAAAAAAAATTAAAAAAACTTAATTTGATAATTTAATACCATTATATCTTATTATCAGTCATCTATTTAAATTTGCAAAAGAATATCGCAAATAAATAAATATTATACATTTGTGAAAGATATTTTAAAATAAAAGCATTACATATTTCATAATATTTTCCTATTAAGTTATACATTAAATTACCTAAACAATTAAGTTACGTACTTAGTTTTTTTTTATTTACTAAAAAAATGTATTTAGTATTTCTACTAAACCATATCTTTCTAAATATCATTAATATATATCCGTGATACATGGATGGATAATTAATATAACAAACCAGAGTCCATTTGAATTTAGTAGTGGACAAGTTAAACTCCGTTGCATTGGACCATGAACCAACGTATATAATGGCGGGTAATTCAAGGTTGCCTGCCACGTTCATGCTACTACTATTTTGAAAAAATATACAATATTCTTGGTATAATATCACGTATTTTAAGATAAATAAAAATACAGATTTTATAAAAAAAGTAACTTTTTTCTGAAAAAAGTAAAATGCTAAGTTTAAATTCAAAAACTATGACATGTAAAAAATTAAAAAAACTTATATTTTGGGACGTAGAAAGAATTTAACTCCTTTGGTAACAAAGCATGTAATGATATATTGGACTTGAACATTTATTATTTGCATGATCTTAAATGCAAAACATTTTGAGAGCTAAATAATTTGAATTAATGTTTTATTGTGACATAACATGTATATATTTATTCTAATAGTAATATATTTTAAGTATTTTTCAATTCCGAACAAATAAATATAAGCATAATTTCACTAATATGCCAACTTTTTAATTTATCATTTTGGAAAGGAGGATAGTGGTAAATAAATATGGACAATAATGTCAGTCACATTAAATAAATTTTGATTTTTAGAGAGCTACCCTTTCTTTTGACTGACAGGACTGAATTTGACCAGCTAATTTAAACGAAACCGTGCTCATATCACGTGATCAAGGCCACAATTCCAAGAAAGACTAAAATGACATGTTTGACCTCAGTTCTCACTCATAAACTACTAATATCACTTGGTTATATTATGTTTGGACCTTGCTACCCCTCCACCATCTTTGCAAAATATCTTTATTATAATATTATTATTTGTTATCTAATGTTTGTGAGTGTTGTTGTTTTCCAAATTTATAAGTTCATATTTTAAATTTTAATGGTACTTTGTGGTAGTTAATATTTTTGTCAATAGTTTGTTACTTTTTCTGTCTCATTTAAATATATATATTTTCCTTTTTTGGATATTTTATTCAATTTTATACATTTCAAAGTTACCAAAATTACCAAAAATAGTAAAAATTTAATAATATATTCCCTCCGTCCTTTTGAATTGTTATCAAAAGGATTGGACACGAAGTTTAAGAAATATGTATAAAGTAGTGAAAATGAGAAAGAAATGTGGGTGAAGTGGTGGGACCCATTAATTTTTAATATATAAAAGAGAGATAGCGGGAAAAAAATAGTATGAAAAGGGAGGAAAAATGGGAGAAATACGGGACCATTGACTATTTTTTGTAAGTTTTGAAATGTAAAGAAATAGATGAGACATCCTAAAAAGGAAAGTATAAAGAAATGAAAAAGACAAAGGGAGTAAAAATCAACCACATTCACTACTTTCTCCCGCTATACTCATTTTATTCATTAAATATTAATCGGTCCCACCATTTTACTTGACTTTATACTTTTTCTTATTAAATTACACTTTTTCTTTTTCTCTCATCCTACTACCTTATCAAAAGTAATATTATTTTAATAAATTTTTTGTCATTCATACTCAAATCATTTGTATAAAAACAATTGGGAGGAAGGGAGTATAAAAAAACAGCTTCTAAGCCGTGGAATGAAGGATTATACATCTTCTTGTTTAAGAGAGATAAATTTTAACAAAACATTCAAGAAAATTAATTAGATATTTTAATATAAACATTGCCATAGAACAGCGGCAAATTGTATACCTATCAAAGCATAGCGAATTTTATACATACAGTGAATGCTTCGATTTTGGGACCAATCATGTAGACATCATTAGTAGAAGAAGAGTACTAGAAACTTGAGAAAATTCTTGGTTGCCGGAATTTAATTAGAATGATTTAATGTATTCCAAGTGCATTGATTAACTATGGTTAATCCTAACATTGCGTTAACAAAACTCTGTTATAAAAATCGGCCGATTTTTCAAAATTCGCCAATAAATTGTTCAAAAATCGATAAAAAATATTTGTCCGATTTGACCGATTTATGATAAATCGCCGACTAATTATCCGATTTTTTAAAAATCGGACGATAAATCGTAAATCGGTATCTCAATCAAATAATTGCGATTTCTGAAATCTGTAACACTGTAACAAAGCAATAAAAGAAAGAAAGGAGTTAAAATAAATGATTTTTCAATTATGTGTATGCCCAATTCAAATTTGATGAGTTATTAATATTTTATTGATGGAGATTTTGTATTGAAGAAAATTCATTATTATTAATAAGTTCTTCATCAATAAAATTTGGACAATTTTTAAAAATACGGATTTATGTATCTTCGGCATACACCCTCTCGCTCATTCTTCAGTTATTTTTCAGAAAACTAAATATTATAAAATAAATTTTTTATACTTAACTGTGTTTAAAAAAATTCTCAGGGGATGAAGAATTTTTGTATTTTTCATTCTTTTTTTTCATCGTACGTATTCGACATGTAATTAAATTTGGTTCAACAATTTTTGTTACCGTCAAATTTTATAATTAAATTAAATTGAAGTATCAAATTAACTGAATTACTCCTAATTCATCTAATTATTTAAATCTAAACCTCATTTTTTCTAAATACTCGGGTAAAAATGCAACTAAAAATTGAATTTTGTGTCTCGAATTAAAAGCCTTTACCGTACTTAACACAAAAACATTTCGAACAAAAGTTAATAAACAAAAATGCAAAATAAAAAAAAACAAAAGTTAGGCAGATAACTGTATTAATAAAAGAAAATGAAAAATAGAAAAAAACAACTAAAGGTAGTTTAAGAATCCTATAAAAGCGTATGAAGCAGCCTTAACTCTCCAATTCCACATTGTTCTCCTCTTCACTCTCAATCACTTTCTCCCAGATTTTTCCACACTACTTTTCCCTCCCTCCTTCCTCACACACAACACACACTCTCTCCCACATCTCTCTCTCTCTCTCTCTCTCTCTCTCTCTCTCTCTCTCTCTCTCTCTCTCTCTCTCTCTCTCTCTCTCTCTCTCTCTCCCTCCCAAATCTCTCTCTTTCTCTCTCTCCCTCCTTCCTCCCACTCAAAACACACTCTCTCCCACTCTCTCCCAAATCTCTCCCTCTCTCTCTCCGTCCTTCCTCACACTCTAAACACACTCTCTCCCACTCTCTCCCAAATCTCTCTCATCTCTCTCTCTCTCTCTCACATGTAAAAAACCTCATTTCTTACCAAACTAAAAAACACCATGCTTACTTACACTGAACACAAAACACACACCACTCTCTTCACACACCAAACAAAACTCACCGGTCCTAAAACTGTACGCATCTCCGTCACTGACGCCGACGCTACAGACTCCTCCGGCGACGAAAACGACGCCGTTCTCCTCAAGCCCCGAAAAATTCGCAAGTTCGTTAACGAGATCACCATAGAATCTTGCTCCACCCAAACTAATGCTAGCCCTGTTAATGAAGAAGTGAAGCTTAAAAACTCTCGCCGGAAAAAAGTCGCCGGAAAATCAAAACCGGCGAGATGTGTGATGAGCTCTGGGAAGAAGTATAGAGGAGTGAGACAAAGGCCGTGGGGAAAATGGGCGGCTGAGATTAGAGATCCAATGAAACGTGTACGGCTGTGGTTAGGCACGTACGATACTGCTGAAGAAGCTGCTATGGTTTATGACCACGCGGCTATTAAGTTACGTGGACCTAACGCGCTCACTAACTTCACCACTCCCGAGGTGAAAAAGAGTGCTGTGAATGTGTCAGTTTCGGATTATAATGACGAGTCGGCCGAGTCACACAGTAATATCCGGTCTCCTATGTCTGTTTTGAGGTATAATGATGATTCGGCCGAGTCGACTCGGTTCACTCGGGACGAGTTAACTCGTGTGGGAAAGGTTGGCGTGAATGAGCAAGTGATTGACTCGGGCTCGGCCCCACTTGTGAAAAAAGAGGTGAATGATGATAATTTCATGTTCGGGTCGGATCCTATGTTGGATGATCCGTTTTGCGACACGGTTTCGGATTTTTTCGGCCCGGCGGGTTTCAGCATGTTTGGGTTCGAGGAGGAGAAGAATGGGTTGTTTTTCGGGTCGAGTTGTGATTACGGGTTGAAAAGTTGGCCCACGGAGGATTACTTTCAGGACTTTGGTGACGTGTTCGGGTCGGATCCATTAGTGTCATTATGAAGGAGGAGGGTATTTTTGTAATAAGAGGAGTTGTTATCAGCCTTTGTATGCTGGCAGTTTTGTTTTGGCGGGAGAGAGCTATCTAGTATATTAAATTATTATTATTAATATTATTATTATAATATAGTAGTAGTAACGGCAAATTATTTAATTAAATGTAAATGTCACTCTCTCATGATATAATAGTATAAGATGAGAGACGAGTATTAAGTTTATGCTTTGGCTTCATGATTTGTGTACGATGTCGTTGAAATTATGTGTTATCTATAAATATTATTCAAGCTACGTTTATTGGTTTTTAATCTTCTTATGTACTTAATTTGATCTAAGTTTAACGTTGTTGCTTATATCGAATGATTAGTTGTTTGTAACAAAACCATTTGTTTCGATGTAATTTAACGACGGAACTTCCTTGAAAGTTCGAACTTAATATAGGGGATACTGAATTAACGACATACGTAACGATGAGACGGAACTTTCTTGGAAGTTCGAACTTAATATAGGGGATACAAAATTAACGACGTATGTAACGAGAGTGTCTTCGAAATTAAATTTTGTTTGAAAACAAATCGACGTGGATGCTGAATTTAACTTCCTACGAAATACAACAAACCACATGGTTACTGAATTTAGTGACATGATTTTACTGAATTGTACTAGAGAATTCATATAATATATGTAGCATTCAAAATTTGAAAATTCGGCAAGAATTCCCAGATATGAACAAAAAGTGCATCGGTTTTTTTTATAGTACCGTAAAATTTGTATACAATCTTTTTTTGATCTCGAACATAGTTTAATATTAAGCATTTATCGTTCAGTCGTCGGAAATTTTTTTGCTGACTGTTTGATCGTAAAATTTGTATATAATTTTTCTTCGATCTCGGACATACTTTCAAATGTGACATATTTGAGCATTTATCGTTTGGTTGGAAATTTTTTTGCTAACTGTTTGGTCGTAAAATTTGTATACAATCTTTCTTTAATCCCAGACATATTTTCAATTGTGACATTAAGCATCTATCGTTTGGTCGGGAATTTTTTTGCTGACTGTTTGGTCGTAAAATTTGTGTACAATCTTTCTTCGATCTCGGATATACTTTCGAGTGTGACGTATCGAGCATCCATCGTTGGGTAGGATTGGTGGAAATATTTGGGAAAACAGAGGATATATTTGTCCACAAAAAAAACATGTAACATAACTAGAAGCAAAGAAAAGTGTGATCAACAAGTGAGAGGGAGAGAGATTATTTTGTCTGAAGAAATACTACTGATTTCACAGCAGACCATGCTTTCAAAATTTAAAACACTAATTTTGTTATGGGCAAATCTTCTTCCCCAGGTTATGAAAGCCTTTCCCCACCCTCGTGGTTTACTGGGCTTCTGTCTGTGACATTTCCAGTGTATTACTATAACCATATAACACTTCATTTTAGCTTTCAAAAGTCAACCAAAACAGTTGGAATCTTCACACTCTAGTCTGTATAGAAGGAATTCTAGTACAATTTTGATTTTGTCACTGGTATACGGCAATGATTTGTGCGTAACACCTACTCCGTTGATGCGGAAATGTTGTGCACGGGATACGTTCATATAATGTTTGACATTGCTCACTTAATGTGAAGATATTGTGCGTGAATACGTTCATACTTTCTATAATGTTGACCAATTCGTATCTTAATTATCCTAATTTTTTTATTTATTATAGACTTATACTTCATCCGCTTCAATTTATCTGTCCGGTTTGAATTTTGATGGTCAAATTAACTCAGGTTTGACCATAAATAAAAACTCATTTTTTCATTATTTTGATAAACAGAAAAATCCATATTAAAGTAGATTAAACATACTTTTTAATGATATAATTTTTATAAATATCTTCGATAATGATACGTTCATAGTTCCTAAAATGTTGACGAATTCGCACCTTAATATTACTAAAGATTTTATTTATTTATTTATTGTAAACCGTTTTGTTCAACTTTTGATGGTCAAATTAACTCAAGTTTGACTCTAAATAAAAACTCATTCTTTCATTATTTTGATAAACTAATATTACAGTAGATTAAACATATTTTTTAATGTTTTACTCTCTCCGTCCCTCCAAATTGTTATCGTTTTTTGGAGAGTGTCCGGCACGCATTTTAAGATGAATATAAAGTATAGTTCTAAATTTATTTAAAAAAAATTCTTAATCTGAATAAAAGTAGAATGTTTAAACTTTTATTCAGAAATTTTTTTTAAAAAAAAATATTAAAGAACTATACTTTTTATTCATCTTAAAATGCGTGTCGGACACTCTCCCAGAAACGATAACAATTGGGAGGGACGGAGGGAGTAATTTTTATAGATATTTTTGATAATGTACAATGCGAAATTTTCAGTTAAAATTAGGTTAATTTGACCGTAAAAAGTCAAATAGGACAGATAAATCGAGACGGATGAAATATAAGCTAAGATCATTAGGTATTTGAAAGTGGGATTAGTTACAAGCTTTTTAGCAAGCACATTCAAATCCATGTACTTAACTGTAAATACTGAAGTACAGTAGCTTGTTCAAGTTGTTAAAACCTGTAACATAATAACATTGTGAGGACAAAATGAAGCAAAACAATGAGAAAACTGAAAAGGTGCACTTGGTGAACTGGGCCAAAGCAAACCAAATGACAGAAGGATATGTGTCCTTTGGGCACTATGCAAGTGCACTGGCAGAGATGAGGTTGAGAAAGAAGATGAAAGCTGGTTGGAGAAGTAAAATGGATTAAAAATCAAGGGCCCAAATTACAAGAAATATTATGACCATTTTACCTGTCTTGTATCATCAAATTTTATTACCAGTGGTCCCAGTTGATGAGCTGGGAATTCACAGGGGTGACACAGATTTGGACACAGCACTCTGGGGAAGAGGGGGCACTTGCATTGCACCTCCCTCAGCTTCAGAAATTTTCTTACATATACTACTACTATTATTGTATATGGCTGTTACATTACATGTACCTCAGACTATATATACACACACAGATATTTATTACGACCGAACTAAGTCGGGACTGACAACATTCGGTTACTGGCCAAGGCGGGCCATTCTAAATGGCTTGACATCGAAACGATTTATTTATCTTTAATATTGAAAAAATTAAGAAAATTAGTGATTTTTCATGAAAAATGTTAAATCCAGAGCAGAGTTTTTATTTTCAGAGCAAAATGAAGTTAAAAGACCAAAATGTCCTCACATAGAGTGTTGGTTCAAGGGTGAATGAATTATGTGCTTATTGGGGCAGTTTTGTTTATTTATTTATCTTTAATCTTGAAAAAATTAAGAAAATTAGTGATTTTTTAGGAAAAATGTTAAATCCAGAGTGGAATTTTTATTTCGAGAACAAAATGAAGTTAAAAGACTAAACTATCTTCGCATAAAGTGCTGGTTCAAGGGTCAATTATGTGCTTATCGGGGCAGTTTTATTTTTTCACTTTCTATTTGCTCCGGAAACTAAAAATCAGCTCTGAATTTAACGTTTTCCTTTTTTATTAACCTTTGTTATAATTTTTTTTATAATTGTTGAATCTCGATTAATTTGCGGTCCTGGTTCCGTCACGGCAGACGAGTATGTAGACCCATGCATATCACATAACTGATACAACAGCCAAAATATTTATTTACATTTGTCACATACTCTCATGGCTCCAGAAAAAGTTATTTTAATATATATATTTTTCTGTTTTTGCTGAAACACAGTTTGAATATAAAAAGAATCAGCAGAGTTGTAACTGTCCTGTAGATGCTGTGGCCTAGGAAAAAGGATACGGTGATGGATATATGAGGAAGAAAATAGATTCGAAACAAGGCTACAACTAGGATCTTGGTTTCTTGTCAACCCAATTTCTTACAAGATGACCCCAGCTGTTTCATTTTCCCAGGATTTTCAGATTTTTTCAAATTTATATTGTTATTTCCAAAAATACTTTCCTATAAGATAAGGTCTGCGTGCATTTTATACTCCCGGATGGCGGGATTTTTGTCCCTGTATTCGATATGAAATTGTTGTGTTTACAATAACAAAATATTTCGAAAGAACATAAACACTTTATTACGACGATTGAAAAAATAAGTGATGGTAAAATCTGAGTATTTAGATAGGACGGGATTTTGGAGATGTAACATCTCAGTCTCAGATCGAGAAAATTTGTGAATTTTGTTCAGTTTATTAGACAAAGTACTACTAATATGTGCATTAATTAATCATGATATTTTCAGAGTCTGTGGTGTACTTGTCGTAACCCCAGTTGGATGCACTCGGGAGTAGGTTTTGGCTCATTTCGGACTTGGTATCGGGACTTGACCCATTTTCAAAATAGGCTCGGGATTTGAATCCGGTTGTCAGAGTACCTGAAAAACGTCAAACATGACATAGCACAACCAAATTTTGATTTTTTATCAAGATTTTGAATTCATGGAGGAAGAAATCTTTAAAGCAAACATGCCAAAATTTACCACAAGCAGACCAAATGTACAATTTTTCCCATCAAACAAGTGAGCATGTTTTGGTGCAAGACCCATTTGTCAGAATCTAAAAATAGGCAATGCAGAGGAGAAGTCACAGGATAAGAGATAATGTTGATTTCTATTCATAGCATAACTGTAACAATTTATCAAGTGCATATAATTGAACTCAATTGGTACATACACCTGGTCCATATAATTGAAGGTCTATTTAGTACGGGGCTTAGAACGGCGTTTGTCATATAACTGCAACTCTCTTATTGTCTAGTATCATGATTTGCTATGTTGAGCTATGCTGAGGATAAATTCATAATGAGGTGTCTGGTTCACGGTTAGTGGGAACGTTTAAAGGAAATCAGCATCTTAGTCGATCTCCAACGGTTGTGATCCAAAAATTTAAATTTGGATCAACAACTAATCTAAATACTGATCCAAATTTTTGACCAATTCCAACAGTATGATCCAAATATTTGATCCAAATTACTTTTTACATATAATAATATATAAATATCATATTAAGCAATTTTATCTTAAATTTATCTTTTAATCATTATAATAATTTGTAGGGATGACAATTTATACCAGACCGATAGATACCCGATTCGTACCGATCCGATCGGGATTTACCGAACCCGAATTTCGGATTTGATTTTTAAACCCGAATCATTTTCGGGTCGGGTTTGGGTTTAAGGCATACCGTTCCGAACCCGACCCGAAAACCCGAAACCCATTCAGTTCCGTTCCGACCCGAACCCGATCCGAAACCCGTATTAATATATAAATAATATTTTATATTTTATAAGTAGCAATAAAATATATAATATAATATATTACTAATATTAGTACTAAAAAAATGTACTTTTTACAAACTATTGCATTAAAGTCGTTGAAATATATTATATATTTTTAGCAAGCATGTTCAATACAGGTATACTAAAGGTCAAGATTCTTGCATTATTTCACTAACAATTTTATTAACACAGGTATGATCCATTGTCATCTCTGAACCCTCTAATTCAACCCCAAAAATTTCAATATCGTCATATTTATGAACATTTTGCTCAAATCAGATGCTAGTAATTTTCACCAAAGTTTGTGCAAATTAAGGTGCAATTTGATAATGATCTACAAAAAAATCGGGTTCGGGTTTGGTTTTTGCTAAACCCGTTTCGACCAACCCGATTGATATCCCTAATAATTTGGATAAGTACTGTTCACTGATCCAAATTTGGATCACTGTTGGAATATAATTTGGGATAATCTGCCCCAAATTTTGATTTTTGGATCATTCTTGGATTTACCATCAGTCCGCTGAAAGTTCGGATCAGCACTTTAGTTGTGTGAAATCAGAACTCCATTCTCTCACGATGGAAAAATCAAACCCTCTGTAACCCGGGAAAATCGCCTTATTCTGTGAGCCCGAGAAACATAACAATACAACAAAACAGTTGAGAGAAAAGGAGAAAATGTAATTGCTTGGATCATGAATTCATGATTAGTCCTTCATTATTTCTATTTCCTATTCAAGTCTAGTTAATAGTCAATGACTCGTTCTCCTAATTCGTAATTAGAGGACATTATGTCCTTAAGATTGGTTATAGTAAGCTACTGACTCTACTTAACCGCACTAGGTGACACAGTTTAAGGGTAGAGAGGGTAACAAAATGGTGACAAGACCTTTATACTATAGAAGCTAATTGGCTTTGACTACACTAATTTTAAACATGTCTTAACTACATAATGGATAAGAGTGTTTTTAGTAAGATAATTAACGACACCAATCTGTTCTAATGTCAATCGGCTACAGAAAAAAGAAAAATTCACATGGAAGTGAACTTCCCAACGGAGAACGACATGTCAGTGGCAAGCGATTGTTGCAGCATATCATACCGCAAAAAGTTTCTGCCGTATGTGTACAGTTAGGTTTTTGGTGCGAATATACGAGAACTGGAGGTTCATCTTTATACATACCACGGAGGGTTATATTATGCTGATAACAATCGGTTGTCAGTGACCAACCCCCTACATTAATTAACCACTAATGTATAGTTAACTTAGAGTTTCAGGAGTCTGATTAATTATATTACATAAAGGTTAAGGTTTCACGATTACGATCAATGTTGTTTAGTCGAACAAATATTACAAACACATTTTCGATAGACGTCTTTTGACACTCTTATTGAAGATGCTCTTGGTTAAATTCACAAAAATTTAACCAATATATGTTTTACATTAATAGGGGACAGTCAGGGGCAAACGATTGTTGCATCAAATCATACCGCAACATTGTTCACTCGAACAAACATTACAAACACATTTTCGATAGACGTCTTTGGGCACTCTTATTGAAGATGCTCTTAGTTATCCCTCAACTATGCATACCAGAGAAGATGGGGAAAGGGTAATGGTGCTGTTAAACTGGTCCCCCTGGAGGTTTGCTGCAGGTATGCATGATGATGCACATCCTAATCTACCAAATTCTCATCTTCATTTGACAAAGCCTTATGTAAATAAACAAGTGCCAATACTGTAACAGTACACTGCACAACAGTCACAGGCTACAAGGTGAAGGGGGGGCTTGAGCAATTGACAAAAGTAGCTTCCAGTAATGGCTTGTTTATTAAAGCTAAGGGGGCTAAAAAGCTGGGAGTGGCATGCAGTTGCAAGTGGAAGATTGAGATGGTTTGGGACCCTTCTTCTCTTCTTTAGGGTCAGTGAGCTACTGATGGTATTGCCCCATTCACAACTACTTCTTGCCTCTTGGCCCTACTAATCCCCTTGTATTCTTAGTTTTATACTCACTGTGTTACCGTTACATGCTTAGTTTTTCAATTTTTCAAAATATCAGGAGCTTATATGCCCGGAAATGCTATTTTCAGAGCTGATTTTTAATTTCCGGAGCAAACAAAGCATCAAAGACAAAACTGCGCCCGTGCATACACAGTAATAGCAAAGGAAAAAATAACAATTTGAAAGATAATTTCATCTTTTCATGCTTTTTCAGCTCTGGAAATAAAAAGTTTGCTCTGAAAATAACATTTTCCTATATGCCGTGCTGTTTTTGATTTTAGTGTTACCTCGAATGTTAGCGGACACATTTTAAATGACTAATTCTCTCAGATTTTTTGAAAACGTTGAAATAAAGTGACGGTCTGCTTACACACATCTCGACTAATCGTAAAAAGGGTTATTACAAAATCCCATCATAATGACCCACTACTTAAATCCGTGAATTTACCGGAAATCGAACGAGGGATCCTGAGGTGGTACTGAACTCTACTGTCTTAAAAACTTATTACATTCTACATTTTAAACTCCATAGCTTATATGCAGAGCAATAAATCTAATATCTTAATACTATGATCTACATTTGTTACAAACAAAAAGAACAAAAAAAAAACAACCAAATAAAAAAGCAAAAGGCAAGAAAATTAGATAATGCTACACTACTTGTACAAGCTTTTTAATCATATTTCTCCATGCCTTTCACGTTTTTAGAACCCCAATACAACTTTCTTTAAAGTCAGTTCGAAAACTTGTATTTTATTTAAAATTTGATCTATGAGAAATTCAAATTGTTTCATTTAAAATTTATTATTTTAAATGAAATGCCCGTTACCAAACAAGCAGTGTTCTAAAAAGCGCAAATCGGTTTTAAGCAGAGAGAACCTTCTAGCGCTTAAGCGGTTAAGCGGACGCTTAAGCGGAATTTTAAGCGGGTTTATAAGCGGATAAATAATATTTATTTAAAATTATATATATATATATATAATAATATGTGTAATACTAAAATAATGAAAATAAATAAAGTATCAAGAATATAAACATAATTTTTTCTTAAAAACTTATATATTTTTATTTTTTAATCAAGGTCATAGTTTTATTAAAATAAATATTAATATATAAATTAAAAATTTGGCAAGTCAAAATCGGTTTGACCGCTTAATGACCGTTTAATCCGTTTAATAACCGCTTAATCCGTTTATAAGTCCGCTTAATCTTTAAAAACGCTTAATTATCCGATTAGCATAAAATCGAAGCGCTTAATGGTCCGATTCCGTTTAAACGGCCGCTTAATGCGTTTTTTAGAACACTGCAAACAAGCCATAAAACAATTTCAACTTAACTTAAATATAGTAGCTAGCTTTGAAATGCACATTTTCAGTCATTGAAAAAATCCATGTTTTTATTTATTTTCCCCCACAATTTCCATGTCATAGACTGCCCTTTTGTCCATCCCTCAAAAACATGGGAATAAATCATTAAAAATCAACAAATTATTGTATGATGGCCAAGCTTACTATAATGTTTTTGGGGGACACACAAGTATATGAATATGTAGTATGTATGGGTTGTATATATTTAATTATTTAGAGTGTAATTATGCATTTTCCTTGTATGCCATATTTGAGGCAATACTTATGTTTCCCCTTCTCTCAACCCATCATAGTCCTGTCTTCTAATTGGTGCTTTGGGTCCACGTGTCACTACGGGTAATTTGTATAACGGAGGGGGAATGGGGTAATTGGTGCTTGTCTTGCTATTACATTACATGCACATATTAATCCATACAAACATACTTATCTTGACAAATTGTATACTCTACCAGACACACATTCGGTATATCTCACTCGAATAAATAATGGACATAAAAAGTTATTGAATATAGCTGGAGCATATAGTTGTGATAGCATATTATGCATATAACATTTTGATATGCATACATGAATCTCATCAAATGTTCAGGGAAAATTTGGTACGCTATATTGCTAACGATCATTGCATATGATTATTTTATTGCCCAACCATACTCGTTAATATAAGTAAATATTATTTTCAGAACATTTTTTTTTTCAAAGCAATAAAACGTGATATTACCAAATTACCCTTACCTTAATTTTTTTAGGAGTTGTTTTTTGTGAATGCAGGGTGACAGTTTGGTATTTTCGCCCAATCTTTATTTTGGAAATAAAAAAACTTACTCTTGAAATAAAATTTCCGTTAATATAAACATGATAGGAACATGTTAACTTAGTTTGACTATTTTACAATTCTGATCTCATCGGGCAGAGGTTCCGACTTGTTTATTTACTCGAGCCGGCTCGTGAAATTAAACGAGCCGAGTTCTGTTAATCTACAGTGTTTATGATGATAAGTTTTTCCAGCAACAGAATGAAGAAAACAGATTGAAAGCATCCGAGATCATAGCATTGCATATCATACTTTCCAGGAATGAAGTTTAGGTTTGTTAGGGTTTATGTAAATCATGTTTTCACTGAATATATATATCTTTTCATCTTATCTCAAACAAACTCTATCTTAAAAACCAAGTTTGAATCATTCAAGACTTATCTTTTACTTGGTTTATCTATTTCAAACAAATCAACAGATTACTCTTTCGAAGACTTATTCAAATTGTTTTCAAACAAATCGTTTTTCAACATTATCTTATCCGGTTGTTTGAATAACAAATCTGTTAGAACTTGTTTATAAACACAACTCATGTTTTTAGATTTGCAACTAATGCTTTCACGTCAATATCTCTTCATCTGAAAACACTTTCTTGTTCATTATTCTCGAGATACAAATCCAGTTGAACAAGATATAGTTTGAGTTATAATCAATTTATTTATTTTTGTACTTGTGTAATTTTATCAATTTTGTGCCGGATTGTGGCAAGGTTTGATTTCAAAGTATAGCAAAGTAGCTAGAAGGCTAAGGAATAGCAGTGGGTTAGATAGTAAGGTAGTTTGGGAAAAGATTTCTTTCAGGTGTTATATTTGTAATCAAGGAAAGACTGTAAGTTCTTTATTAAAATTGATATAATACATTCTCTATGCAAGTTGACATAGGGACTTGGATGTAGGCCTTAGACTAGGATTAAGGGTTGAACCAAGTGAAACTCCTGGTGTTTTTACTTTATTCAGTTTTCAGCATACTGCGTTTATTTTACAGTTATTTTCATTCTGCAGTCAAAAGAGACTGTCACATACCATGTCTCATTTGTAAAGGGACTGTCCTATTTGCATAAGAGACTGTCTCATTTACTTCGACAGTTAGAATATTATACATATTTATCGAGCCTTTGAATTTTAATTTTTCAATCTTATCAGAAAACAATGTTTTCTCCTCGGTTCAAGGAAGCCCGGTGTGTTTCAAGACGGACTTACTGGCAAAGCTTTCGGGAGTTTCCGATCAAGGTCCCTGTCCAGTCACGACTCACCAAGCTTTTGAATGGATTTCAGGCCTTCATTACGAGGAACTACCTAAGGCAATACTCGGTGATATTTTTGTCTCGGTTTCTGTTAACCCTTGGTAAATGACTTGACTCCCGTCTCTTTGTTGTTATTTATATTGTTTCATTCTAATGTCCTTCCCCGCAAAAGTGGTCGCGATAGAGTAACTTTTCAGGACTCTATTCTTTTATCTATTTTTGTCAAGAAATTTCCTTGTGATTTGGCTTCTTTAATTATCTCAAACATGAGTCATTGTGCTAAACACGAATCTATGCACTTACCTTATCCCGGTCTTTTAACTCGTGTTTTTAAGTATTTTCAAGTGTTGACCCCCACTGTTGTTTCTGATAAGATTTCGATTTTATTCGATTTATCTGTTTTGACATTGAACGGTATCTTAGTTTCTGAGTCTAATGAGTTAATGTTTGATGAAACTCAAAAGAATTTTGGTGGTCTTCCTAAGTCACCGAATTATGCGTCAGACCCTTTTGATCAGAACACAAATGTTTTGTTAAATTATCTCTTAGCCAAACTCAATGAAAACTCTGCAGATTTAGCATCCATGAACCAGCATTTCGCGTCCATACAGTCTCTAGCTTCTTTGACTAGTCAGGTGAGTATGATGCGAGCATCATACGAACTGTTTAACAAATATGTGTGTCAGTCGCTTGATGGTATTAATGTCAAGCTTTCCGTTCTATATGTTCATGACAAGAGAGTTGCTAAGACTATTGACCTTGAGTTCGGTTCGTTACAAGAAGGTATGGTTTCAACGGCAAAAGCCTGGGAGAAGGAGTTTGTGAAACTGTTTTTCCAACTTGGTTCATAAACAAAGTTTTTGTCGCAACAATTATCAATTATGCAGGATAGAGCCAAGATGTATTGGCATAAGAAGAAAGATTGGATTGGTGATTGCACCCTTGAAGAGATTACAGCGCCTCTCCCACTTCCAGCAGTTCCGCCTCCTCCGTTTTTGGCATGACAAGGGAGGAATATAAGTCGAAGATTTTCGAATGGATGAAGGATAGAGATGGCAAAGCTCCTGATCACAATGACTTTGAGAAGCTGTTTACTGAATATGGGAAAGCTCCTATGTATTCTCAGGCCAAAGACAAGCCCACTGGTTCAGGCAAAGGCAAGGGCAAGACTCAAGTGGATCTCTCGTCTTCTGATGATTCTGAATGAAGACCCCTTTTATGATGAAGGGGAAGAAAGGCGTTGTTTTAGTTTGTGATTGTTTCATTTGGCTTTAAGACTTTGTTTATGCTGTTAATGTTTGAACTTCGATTTTTGGATATGTTTTATGTGTTTAACTGATATATTCTGGTTTGGTTTATGTAATGTGTTTGGATAGCAACTTGACATCGTGGTTTATGGATAGGTTGTTATGCTAAGTGATTATGAGTTATATGTTAATTGATTATGTGTTTGAGACTGTTTCATTCATGCATATTTATTTACTGTCTCATTCATACCTTAATTGTCTCATTCAAATATTTGATACTCATTGATTATAAACTGCAATATGTTCTGTTGTCTTTAATTCTGTTTTACAGGCCTTAAGTATTTTTGATAGCGGGAGCATTTATGTTCTCTTTGTCATCACCATAAAAGGGGGAGAATGTTAATCTACAGTGTTTATGATGATAAGTTTTTTCAGCAACAGGATGAAGAAAACAGATTGAAAGCATCCGAGATCATAGCATTGCATATCAGACTTTCCAGGAATGAAGTTTAGGTTTGTTAGGGTGTATGTAAATCATGTTTTGACTGGATATATATCTTTTCATCTTATCTCAAACAAATCCTATCTTATAAATCAAGTTTGAATCATTCAAGACTTATCTTTTACTTGGTTTTATCTATTTCAAACAAACCAACAGATTACTCTTTCAAAGACTTATTTAAATTATTTTCAAACAAATCATTTTTCAACATTATTTTATCCGGTTGTTTGAATAACAAATCTGTTAGAACTTATTTATAAATACAAATCTGATTTGCAACTAATGCTTTCACGTCAATCTCTCTTCATCTGAAAACACTTTCTTGTTCATTATTCTCGAGATACAAATCCATTTGAACAAGATATAGTTTGAGTTGTAATCAATTTGTTTATTTTTGTGCTCGTGTATTCATATCAACTTTGTGCCGGGTTATGACAAGACTTGATTTCAAAGTATAGCAAAGTAGTTAGAAGGCTAAGGAATAGAAGTGGGTTAGATAACAACGTAGTTTGGGAAATGATTTCTTTTTTGGTGCTATATTTGTAATCAAGGAAAGACCGTGAGTTCTTTATTAGAACTGATATGATATATTATCTATGTTAGTTGGCATAGGGACTTGGATGTAGACCATAGACTAGGATTAAGGGCCGAACCAAGTGAAACTCCTCGTATTTTTACTTTATTCAGTTTTCAGCATACTGCATTTATTTTACTGTTATTTTTATTCTGCAGTCAAAAGAGATTGTCCCATTTGCATAAGAGATTGTCCCATTTGCTTCGATAGTTACAATATTATACATATCTATCGAGCCTAGGCCTTTGAATTTCAACTTCGAGTAGTGTTTTAGGCTTGATTAAGTGTAAAATTAAAACGAGACAGCTCGCCCGACTCGTTAAAACCGGCTGCCGTCTCGACTCGACTCATGAAATTAAACGAGTGGAGTTCGAGGAGAGGTTTAGGCTCGTTTAGTTAAACAAGCCGACTTGGCTCGACTCAAATAATCTTAACTCAAATTATACTCGGCTCGAAACTCGACTCCCTCTCTACAAAATGTTAGCTCATGCATTTTACGATCAATCAAATGATTGGGTCACCGTGTACACTTGCACACACTTAAAGGGAGCCGGTCAAACAGCATCTAGTAAAACTGTAGTATCTCACTATATAAATTTATCAGGTCTACTGAGTTAATAATAAAAATGGTTAATGAATGAATTAAAGGGAGCATGTCACACTCACCTGCAGACAGGAAAGTGATGGGGGGCAGAATGTATGAAGATTTTGCTTTGCATTTCAAATCTAACAGACCAGACTTGTCTATTCTCCCCCCTGTTGAGTTAGATTTGCATTTAACTACCCACCAGTTACAACTTACAATACACCAGACTATAAATTATTATCATGCAGGTTACATGAGATTTATTTATTATCCCCCCTCAGTCCCCACTTGTTTTTTCTCGGATTTTTCCTGTACAAATATCGACTCGTTTCTTCACACACTTGTTCAAATATCACACTTTTCTTGTCTTACATCCTTCACAAGAGTAGCCGAACTACAACATGTATATCTGGTGGTCCTTGTTAAATTGAACTTCAATACTTAATTTTTTTTTCTAAATATGTATATCCAGGCTGACAAACTAACCTAGGCTAAAGTTTCGGTTAAACTGAATTTTTCTTTAAAAAAAAATACTCGCTCAGTCCCTTCCAATTGTTTATATTTATGGGGAAGTGTCCGACACGCATTTTAAGGTGCATAAAAAGTATAGTTATGTAACTTATTTTTACGATTTTTTTTTCTTAATAAAAATTGAATGTTTCAATTTTTATTCAAAAAAATAAAATTGTAAAAAAAAATTACAGAACTATACTTTTTATGCACCTTAAAATGCGTGTCGGACACTCTCTAAAAAATGTAAACAATTGAAAGGAACGGAGGGAGTATATTGGTTAGAATTAATTAGAAAAATGTGTTTAAAAATTCTGGTTTCGCCACTACTTTAGGAAGCGAAATAATTCTTATCCGACAAAAAAACAAAGAATATGATGTAATTCTCCGTTCAAACACTAAATGCATTACATTAATATAAACTTCAAGGCACTAGAAATATCTGAATTTTTTATATCGATATATAAATAAAATTTTCGGGTTTAACCGTAATCGTAACATATTAAAATGAACATTTACTTCTTAAAAATTAAAATATCAAACTTATAATGATAGTAAAAGAGGCTGGTAGCTTCATAATCTGAGTAAACAGGCGAGCCCTCAATTTGTAGAAACGAATTTTTCTTTTAACTGAACTTATTTAAAAAACATAAATGAGGGCCTCTTTTCTATTACTTGCGAAATATTTCGGTAAAAATTTTCAAAAACGGCCCAAAAGCTTGATAAAGCTGTCTGCCTAGTCTATAGTCTCTACACTTTCCTTTGGGCCTGTAGCTTTATCGGGAATCAAAGAATCATATTTCAGATCAGCTTCTTAATTATGATAATAATATATCCAGAAGCTGCCAAGACTTGTTATATAACCTGATGATCCCAAAATATATTATATTATACGCTAATACAAGTCTGGCTATTAATACCGGTTTTCTACTATATTGGAGAATTGGAGCCTAGAGTTAGACCTGCTAAATTTTTTACTTGGCCGGAATTAAAGATTACTAGTTGGATGGTGATATTTAACCAACTCAACATAATTCCTTCTCAGGGAGCTCTTAAGAGACTATATTTTTATTTTTTAGGATAATTCTTAACTAGATACTCCTTGAAAAAGGGGTCTTCCTCCTTTTGGTATATCTGAAATAGCTGCCTGTAGTGATTCCTCGCTAGTTTCCGGCACTCGTCGATGCCTTTCTTGTCATATTGCTGCAACTCTTTGACAGACTTCCGTAGCTTGCCTTGTGGATCCCCATCAACGAGGAACTTGGCCAACTGATTTCCGCTGAGAATAAAATACCAGAATATCATGATACCATATAGAAAGGTCAGAAAATGAAAAGAAACAACTGGGGAACTAATAAAAGCTCTACCAGAAATAACACAAACTGCCTCTCTGTTCTAATGTGTTTAGGAAAGGTTTGCATACACCCTTAGACGTTACACTACCAGCAGGATATAATGAATTATTCGATATGTTTGGTTTGGGTTAGTCTGTAATTTAAATTAACAAAAGTAGCTCTAATGAATTTTGCAATCACAAGGTCCATATATGAAAGAAAGTCCGAGGCCTTGAAGCAATATTTCCCCTAAAGCCCTACCCCTGTTGCCCATAATCTAAGTCATAATTTTCAGATTTTACTTCATCTATTTGCGGAATATCTCTTTGGAATTCCCAACATTGGCTCAATGTTTAAAAAAGAAAATTGTGCAAGATTCAAATTGCTAATTGCTAATTGTCATGTAATGGAACACAAACATTGGCCTAGGGTAAATGACTCAATGCGACTTCACAAGCAAAAATTAAGATAATAACTAGCAAAAAATGAAGATGATGGATTAATAAAAATTATAAAGGGTGAATATATTAAAAAAGCACAAGGTTCGTTGGTCATACCTGGTAGCATCAGTGGAACTGAATCCTCGATATTGTGGAGAACGAGGAATCTTATCACATTTTTCCACCCTATGAAGAGCACAAACAGCATTCAAGCAGAGCTCATCATCCTTGTTAAAGGCAGTAAGCATCTCAAGGTCATAATTGAAAGTGTTGTTTTTCACCGTCTTAGGAAGTAAATCCTCAATGTCCTTGCTACTGATACTACCGTCACTTGAATCAGACTTCTCTGCTGCCTTGTTTGAAAAGGGTGATTCCGTTTTGTGCTTCTTATTTGTAATACTGTCATCAACACCATTGTTCTGGGCGCAGACTAATGGACGTTTCCCTTTAGCAACTGATTGAGGGGCAGGGTCCTTCTCGTAACTTCTTCCAAAATCTTTATTAATCTGAAGATTGCAAAACATGAATACAAATTCCTGCAAATTACTTGATGTTATAAACTACTGTAAAACTTTGTCAGATTTACCTTTGAAGCAAAAGGGGTTTCAATTATAGGCTTTTCATCATCACTATCATCAATCTCAATTACCACCTGATTTTCTGTAGGCATTCTAATTCCAGCGGCCAAGCCCGTGATAGAGGAATTTGGACCTGTTAGAAAATAATCACAGAACTTAAATGCAGAGTTTTACTTTGCAAATTAATATCAACATTTTTTCATAGGCCATCTAACCACAAGCAACTATATACAGACCCACCAGAATACATGATAAAATACCTGAAAGTATACAATGTAAACTAAATCAGAGTTAATAGGGGGTAAGTCTTGAAGTTGACACCTTTTTTCAGATTTTGCAAGTAAAGATGCCATTTTCAGGAAAAGAATAAAAAAAAAATATGACTAAACAATAAACTATTACAAAAAAGGATAACAAAAGCAACAGCTGATCAACACAGGGAAGCGTACTTTCTGTTAGGAAACAGGAGGAAAACAATGATAAGCTTTCAGTCTTAAAATTTTGTGATCCTTAGTTAATTGCAGAAGTTCAAAACTGTATGATATATGCACATCTTAATACTGAATTGATTTGTCATAAAAACAGATTATTCCCCTTCCTTCACACACTTGAAAGAACAAATCTACAACAAGATATATCGAAGTTAAACAAAGAAACAGAATGTCACTCATTACTTGTATTTCAAAGATGTAATTTTTAAGGTCTGGTTATCACGGCGCCAAGTCGAGCCTCGACGCCTGAGTACCTACATAGAGACTAATCGACAAGTCGCCCGACTAGTCATAAAAAGTCGACAAAGTGTTCATTATACATATAATTACTAGATTTAATATATAATATAACTGAACACATCAGTCTTATAATTTAAATTAAAAGCAATACTGCAATAGAATAATAAGTTTAAATAAGCATAGGTAGCCCATAAAAACATTAATATTTCATATATCAAACATATTCAAGCAAATAAAAACATAAATACGATGAATATCAAGCCAAGTCATCTATTTTAATATAATTATTTTCTTGTGTACTGTCATTTGGTTCATGGTACACCACAAAAATGGTTATGAAGTCCCCAAGTCGGGCTTCGAGACTCTTTGGCGACCGTCACAGCAACTAGTCGACGACAGTCGGGCTTCGAGACTCTCAGCGCCCGAGTACCTTCTTGTCGACTAGTCGTCTTCATGATAACAATGGATTTTAGAGGTGGTACCATTGAAGGTGGATGAGGTATACATTGAATGTTCTTGGCAATATTAAACATTGGATCTCCCCTATCATGGTTACTTTCTTCATGATTTTCCACTATGGGAAAAAAAATATCCAACTTTAACCGAATCATTTTCATTTTTCCCGTTTTTCCACTATGGGAAAAACAAAGATCCAGCTTTTACCGAATAATTTTCATTTTTTCCTTGATTATTTCACAATTAAGGATATTTACTTGATCTTTTTCCCCATATTATACATGTAAAGTTTTGACCATGTGCAAACAATAATCCTTTTCCTAGTCTTTTATTTATTTTTATATAGATATAAATCACCAACTGATGCCCAAGACCAGAGGCAGTCACAAATTAGCTGCCAGAATGATGACAAAAAAGCAATTTGAGTCAATACTGCTGCTTGCGAAAGCTAAGGCTTAAGATTATGTGGCAGTAATCAAAACCGCAAGAAGCTATAAGTGATACAAGAATTAGCAATTTAACTCTGATATTATATACAGGCCATTTATTCTCTACTCTTAAGTAACTTACAAGTTACAAGGCATAAAAGATTTGTGTGTTCTTCATATTACTATTATCAGCTAAAAACTCGAGTGCACACAGTTACTGTAGTCCATGTACAATTTCATTTTTTTTATAAAAAAAAAATCAAGATAACAAAGTATCGTCATTGCAGTAAAAGAAAACAAAGTTATTACAGTTACATATATTTCAGTACAAAGTCAGTTTGTTATACCTGCAGCTGCAGGACAGTTGGTGTTGACCATTGGTGATTCCACAGTAGAACCAGCACAAGGTGATGCATGAGCATTCTCATCAACCAACTCCAGATTACCATTGCTAACTGCTAAAAAGGGTCAAAAGTACCTTTAATAATCATCCAATTTTTTTTGACAAATAAGATATATGAACCAAAAGCACCACAAAATTACTATATTAAAAGTTGAGAGAGGGTAAGAAAAGCAACTTCCAAACACGAGAAAGGGGAGGGGTCTTAGGCTATTTATTAATTATTTTTTATTATGATTTCATATGACAATATGGTGCTCCCTCTCTTTAAAAAGAAATTTCAGTTGTGCATGATGAATGGACAACTATATAGTAATACCAACTTGATTAGTGAAGCAATCATCTAGGCCGTTGCAAACTCATAGACAAGTCTTATGCAGATATTTTAAACTAAGCTTCTGATGAACTTTGATTTTCATCTACCCCAGCACTAACTATTTGATGACTCTTACTAAAAGTACCCCTGATCCAGATGATCACAAGTACGACAAATAATTGGATCGGTGTAATTGCATAACCCTACCACACAGTTTCAGAACAAAATCTTCAAAAAAGACAGCTGCAACACTACTGGAATAGAAGGTTTAGGCATTTTTAATTCGCAATCCTTTGTATATAGAGGGCCGGACGGGAGGAGGCTAAGATTGATAGAGTATAGAGACCTGCCAAGATGCCCGATGTACCGCTGCCGCAGCAATTTAAAGAGAGGCTATTCCTCAAAGATAAATAAGATTAAGATTACATAAAAGTTCTAAATAATTATATAATGTCAGTTCTTTCTACATGAATGGTAGACTAACAAAGATGATTTTGTTAGTAGACTTTGACCATAGTATGATGACTGCCTTATGACCACTACATTTATACACACATATAGCTCACACATTGCAACATAATCCATGTAGAACGCGTTAACAAAAAACAAATACTACTCCCAAAAATTGAACAAATACAATACCCCAAATTCCCGTCTTAACCTCACATAACTATTTGTTATTCAGCTAAATCTTTTAAACACAAAACACTAAACAAACTGAATATTAATCCATGTCATAGGACAAACACAGAAGCCCTAAAAGAGTAGTCGAGTACTCAAAAAAATATAAAACGCCAACAAATAGAGGAAACTACGATAAAGATTAAAACAACCCACATTCCGATCACAAAATAACTTTGAATCAGATTAAACATAAAGGAACACACTTAACTAACTAGAACCAGATTAAACATAAAGGAACACAATCAACTCGCTAACAGCATTACATGGAAATATAAAAACACTGATGAACACTCCAAAGAACATCACTCACAACCTGATCTCGGAAGAATTGCAGGAGGATTCCGGATCAACGGAGCCTTCTCCACAACCTTTAACAACACAGGATCATTCCTCAACATCTCCGAAATAAATTTCTCCAACTTCACCACTCTCGGCTCACACTGCTTATAATTCCTCTCCCAAAACCTGCTCGTCTCCTCGGCTTTCCTCCTCACCTCAATCATCCCTACCATCTCTCCCTTCAACCTAACCACCTCCTCCTTCCCCTTCCCTCTCTCCCTCTCCAACTCCTCCTTCACCTTCTCAATCTCGACACGAAATCTCTCCCTCTCCGCCTCCTTCTCCTTCTCCAACTCCGCTATTCGCTTCTCGAATCTCTCCACCGCAACATCCTCCTTCTCTCTCGACATCTTCAAATCTAACCTAACTCTCTCCAACTCATACTTCGTCGAAATCTGATCATCTCTATACACCTCACACTCCGCTTTACACTTTTTCAATTCCTTCTCAATCCGCTCCTTCTCGACATCGAAACTCTCGCGATTCGTCTCGATAGATTTATTCTTTTCAGTTAGGGTTTTTAACTGATTTTTAAGCTCAATGTTGTTCAAATTGAGCTTATCTTCTCGATTCTTCAAATCGGTAATGTTTTGCTTCATCTTATCTTCGCGGCTTTGTAGAATAGCGGCGACTTGTTCGGAGTCTTGTAGCTGAAAGCACGATCGGAGCTTAAGGATGAGTTCTAGAATAGTTGCGTTAGGGTTAAATGTGGTGGTCGGAGTTGAGATCGGCGTCGCCGGAGAAACAATCTCCGGCTTCCGATCGATGTCTTGAGGTCTCATTTTCAGTGAGTGAGTTAGAGAGCGAGTGTTGAGTGTTGAGTGTTGAGCGAGTTAGAGAGCGAGTTACACAGTTAGGTGAAGTTGAAAGAGGGCAGTCTCTGGACCAGGGTTTAAGGCTCTATCATTTTTATTTAATACTCCCTCCGTTTTGTTTTGTTTTATTTATCGCTTTTCCGCACATTTCAATGTTTTGATCGGTTGGTTAGAATTACAAACAGTTTCTTTTTAAATAAAAATAAATAATTTCTATTTTAATTTATAAAAAAAATTAAAATTATATGATCAAAGCATATTTAAATGTTTGCAATAATCAAAGTGACAAATAAAAAATAACATAAATTTATCAAAAAAATAATTAAAACATTTAAAGTGTAGCGAACTTGTTGAGTAGGTGGATGGAGGCATTAATATTGTGCCTGTACCAATTCAAGAGTTAAATAGAGTGATTTTTTGCATTATATTGTGCCTGTCCGAATTCAAGACTTAAATGTAGTGTATTTTTGAAAATTTAGATCAACTAAAATAATTAGTTAGTAGCATTTTCATAATAGTGGCTGTATTTTAAAATGCAAATCGGTAACTAAAAATTTTATCGACTTTAAAAGGATTTTTCTAATATATGTCAAAAACACACAATAAATATCAAATTATATGAGTTTGAAACATTTTTATTAGTCTTCTGATTATAAATATATGATGGACCTTCCAAGCATACACAACAATTTTATCAATAAAAATGTTTCAAATTTAGAGAAATTAGCGTTTATTGTGTGTGCGCCTTTAGGCTCGGCACGGCTCCGGTCAAAGATTCATGTTCGCAAAACAAGACCCATCGGCCGGCCTGGCCTTCCTAAAATTTTTGAATGATAAAAAAAGAATCCTTTTAAATGCAAATAAAAAAAATTGGTGGGGCGGATGTAGCCAAGTGGATCAAGGCAGTGGATATGCGCACACCATGGAAAAAATTGATTTTGTTTTGAACTTTTAAAATTGATATCTAAAAATTACATGATTTTTCTTGTTTTATACGGAGGTTTATAAAAAAACAAAATTTAAATGTCGTGCTCAAGCTAATTAAAAATTAAATTTTAATTTCTTTATAATTATATTTAAATATTTGAATACAAAATTAAATTTATGTTATATACATTGATGTCCCACATTTAAGTTCAAATACAAATTATACAAATCACGTTTGAAGTTTGTTTGTCTATGCAACAATTACAGTTACTACTACATAGAGTTCATCAGTCAGTGCGTTTTGCAAAATCTGAGATAAGAAAAGTTTTTGTGAATACTAAATACAATTACAGGTGAAAATTTGAATGAGAGTTTCTTAGAATGCCATTTAAGCAACCCGGGATTAAAAAATACGAGAAATGCTAGAATTTCATAAACAGTTTTTAAAATGATTCTCGAATGATGAGTTATCAGCGTGTTACCGAATGTTTACTCGTAAAGCAAAATGGGAATAAAAAGAAAATTTGAAGAGAAGAAACAGATCAGCTTCATAATCATGATGATTTCCAGAAGTCAGTAAACTACAAAGACCTGAAATATGACCTGATTACCTATACATTACACATACACTAATCAATACTACTATACAAGTCTGGCAATTAAAATGCCCTTTTCCACAATATTACAGAGTTATAGCTTAGCTAACATTTTTTACTGGCATGAATTAGGATTAAAACAACAGAAGTAATTACAAAAGCCTCCTGCTATCTCAACTATATAGCTTTCACCAACCTCTGTAATAGTTTCTTGAAGGTTGCGAGTTAGAAAAAGGTTTTCAACGACCACAAGAATTCCTTCACCCAAGCTTAAGAGATTGTCATTTAGGATAGTTCTTAACTAGATACTCGTTAAAAAAGGGGTCTTCCTCCTTTTGGTATATCTGAAATAGTTGCTTAAAGTGGTTCCTCGCTAGTTTTCGGCACTCGCCAATGCCTCTATAGTCATATTCCTGCAACTCTACAACAGATTTCTGTAGCTTGCCTTGTGGATCTCCATCAATTAGGAACTTGGCCAAATGAGATCCCCTGAAATAATGTATCAGAACATCATGATGGCATGTACAAGGTTAAAAGAAGAACAGAAACAACAGGGAAATTCGCAAGCATCTCTACCATAAAATCGATTTTGGACAGAATGTAAATTACACATGGTAGATAGAAGAGTAAGCCATGTAGGTAAAGACTGTAAACTTGAAAAAAAATTACTTATGACTTAATTTTACTTTAAGTGAAAAGTGAAAACTTCTATTTTAAGTTTGTATTTATTTGGATGATTTATTGTTATGTTTTATTACACAAACATTTTTTTAACGTTAAAAATCACTTTAGGTCCTTGACTTCAAGTCGCCTAATAATAAAGACCCCATTCAAAATGCATAAATTTGCCTCATCTCATGCACTATGGGGATGAGCAACTCCAATAGCTTACCTATTTGGAGTCTTAAACTAAAATATGAGGAATGTATGGAAAAAAAAACACTCCAGCAATATCCTAGTAATTCCTTAAATCACTAAGATCTTCTTCTCAGAGCATCTCCAACAACTCCTCATTTCAAGCTCGTAAGTTAAATTTTGAGGAAATTTTTTGAAAAACAAGCTACAAGAGCCTCTTAACTCTTTCCTCAAATAACTAGGAGCCAATTTTTCCTCCTCTATTTTAGGAGTCTCTCTCCTCTTCTCTTCTCTTTCATTACTCATGCACATCAATTATATTCAATTTTTTACTAAAATCATATATCTCTTTTCCATTATAATAAGTACATTTATTAATAAAATATAAGTTAAGAGATAGGAATAGAGATGTTGTTGGAAATGATAAAAAAAATTGGATCCTAAATGCTTAGGAGGCAATTAAATTATATTATTTTTAGATAAAGTTAAAGTAGCTTGTTGGAGTTGCTCTCATTCCTTATCTTTAGCTAACCTCTCTCCTTTTCTAACTCTTATTTTATAATATATATTAGAAGCAAACATTTTCTCTCTCTTCACTTTTTGTAATAATGGTACCTTTTATTGATAAAATAATACATTGTCTATTCAGTCAAAAACACTTGTTTCCTAAGATTTCACATATTGATTTTTATCAGAAAAGAAATAATTTATTTAGCATTCATTATGTTGTTCATATCAAATTCATTTAGCATTCATTATGTTGTTCATATCAAATTCATTTAGCATTCTATGATTTAATTTTGAAAAGGTTTCTGTAAATTATTACCTAGAAGATGGGCCTAATCTGAAATTCTTTCTTTTTTACCTGGAGCGAAGGAATGCCCACAGTTTAAAAGAAAAAACCTACAAGCTGGAACTGATAAAACAGTGGCAACTACTGTACTTCGCAATCATGCTAATAGCTACATAATAGAATGCTAAATGAATTTGAAATCAACAACAATAATTTATTTAAGTTAAAGGGTCAGCCTGGCGGTCATGGTAAGTCTTCAACGTAACAAAGGCCATGGTTTCAGTTCCTCCTCCCCTCTTCTATAAACAAATATATAAATTATCATAAAACAATGATAAATTTTTTAACAATCATCAACCAATAACTAAAAAATGTGGAAGAATTAGAACAATTGTAAAACTCAACATTGAACTTCTAGCAAATCCGGCCACCAACAACAAAATCAATTCAACAGAATCTCCTCATAAACAGAGAAGAATGTGCACAGGACTTCCAAAACAAAACGCAACGAGTCTCTACTTTAAAGTACACACAAGTGGAAATGTAAGGTTTGTGTGCATCCTTGAACCTTACTCAGTTTCTCGTCTGAATTTCCCTATTCTAAGATGTAGAGGCAAGGTTTGTGTGCATCCTTGAACCTTAGTCTACGAGCAGGTCTGTTTTTGGCATAGGCTCAAGGTATAAAAAAAGAAAATTGTGCAGGTTTCTAATTGCAAATTGTCATAATAAGGAAAAACAAACACTGGTCTAGGGTAATTAACTCATTGTGTATTTAGAAGCAAAAACAAAGATAATGAACTGGCTAAAATATAGATAATGCAAATTACAAAAGAGGGACTCAATTAACAAAGTAAAGGTTTGTTGGTCATACCTAATAGTATCGATGGCACTGAATCCTCGATACTGTGAAGCACGGGGAAGCTCATCACATTTCTGCACTCTATGAAGAGCACAAACAGCATTTAAGCAGAGCTCGTCATCTTTGTTAAATGCAGTTAGCATTTCAGCTTCAAAATTGAAAGGTTTGTTTTTCCTTTTCTTGGGAAATAAATTTTCTATGGCCAAGGTAGAGATACTCTCGTCACTTATATAGGAGTTCTCGTCTGCCTTGTTTGAAATAGCTGAATCCGTTTTGCGCTTATATTTATTACTCCGATCAGCATCGCCAACATCACCATTTTTCTGGGTGCAGACTAATGGACGTTTTCCTCTAGATATTGACTGAGAGGCAGGGTCCTTGTTGTAACTTCTCCCATAATCTTTATCAGTCTGAAAATTACAATTCATGAATAAAAATTCCTGCGAAATACTTTATTTCATAAACTGATTTAAAACTTAGTTGGCCTACCTTTAAAGCAGAAGCTGTCTCAATTATAGGCTGTTCGTCATCACTGTCATCAATCTCAATGACCGCCTGATTTTCTATAGGCATTCTCTTTCCACAGGCCATGGCCGCCATAACAGAGGAATTTGGACCTGCAAGAAAGATATCGCATAACTTCAATAAACATATTCACTTTGCAAGTTGATATTTACGTTTTTTATAGGCATCTATCCACATACAAAAATATACAAACCCATCAGAATTCATTAAAAAATACCTGAAAGTGTACTATGTAAACCTAGCCAAAATTATAAAGGGATAAGTAGCGAAGTTGACACCTTTTCTGAGATTTTGCATGTAAAGATGCAATTCCTAGAAAAAATTTTAAAAAAAACCCAAAGCTATCCAAATTTTTGGCCAAAAGATTGGATGATTAAACTCTGCGTAAACAATAGATTCTGATAAAAAGGGGTAAGAAGAGTAACAGCTGATCAACACAGGGAGGTGTTGGTTGGTTACTATAGAAGTTGTTGAGAAGACATTGAACATTATCTCAAGTTGATCTTAAAGACTATGCCCAAATAGGCTAGTGGATATATAGCTGACAAGATATCAATATTTACATGATGTTTTTGACAATATTAAACCTTGCATCTCCCCTCATTGTTAGGTCAAACGAGTGTCACTAGAACGAGAACTTGTTGGTAAATTCATATGATCTTTAAAAGGGGGGAAATTAAAGGTACAAGGGGAAACAAAAATGGAGCGATACAAACTTATGAGTGAAAATATAATTAATGAAAAGTAACTATTTGGCTACATGGTTACTCTGCTTGAGTGCATAATTTAACAAAAAGATTATTGAGAGAAAGAGGGGGGGAGGGGGGGGGAGAGAGAGAGAGAGAGAGAGAGAGAGAGGACTGTATGTTGTGATACATGTAATATTCATACTAAGCTCACATTGTATATGATTCTCCTACCATGGAAAGTAGGTCCAACTTTTACCTAATATTTTTTGTTTTTCCTAGACAATAACACAATTAAGGATAACGACTCTACTTATTTTCCCATAATATACATGCAACGTTTGACCAGGTTGTGCCAATAATTTACTTTTGCTAGTCTTTTACCTTTTTATATAGGCAGCTAACTCTTAAATTATATTGCACCAATCAAAACCACAAGAAGGTTTATGTGATGCAAGAATTAGCAATTTAGTACTGATATTATATACAGGCCGTCTATTCTCTACTCATAACTAACTTACAAGACATCTCAAATGATTTATATGTTTAGTGTTCTTTATATTACTAATAATAAGCTTAAAACTCGAGCATTTACCTATTATCATGTTCATTGTACATGTACAATTTTACGTTTTCAGTTTGATATATAATTCCAAATTATAAAATATCGTCATTGCAGTAAAAGAAAATAAGATGTTAAAGTATATATATGATTAAATATAAAGTCAATTTGTTATACCTGCATCTGCTCGACCACTGGTGTCGACAGTATAACCAGCACAGGGTGATGCATGAGCATTCGCATCACATTTAGATAAATTACTTTGCGTTTTCCGCTCAACCAACTCCAGATTGCCATTGTTAACTGCTAAGAAGGGTTAGAAGTACCTTTAAAAACTTATACAAATATAATGGTAAATAAGATATGAACCAATGATATAATAAAAGTACTAAAAAGTACACCTGACATAGAGGGTAACAAAAGGAATTTCCGAACACAGGAAAGGAGAGAGGTCTTAGGCTACAAGAAAATAATCACAATTTTTGTTCTTATAATTATTGTATACGACAACATTGTGCTGCCTCTCTTTTTTTTTGTAAGATCAGTTGTGCAACTATATGTATACCAACTAGATTGATCAAGCAAACATCTAGTCCCTTTAATAACTCAGGGACAAGTCAAATGCAAGAATTTTAGACCAAGCCTTCTGATAAGCTTTAGTTTTAATCTAGCCCAGCAATAACTTTTCAGTATGTCTCTTTGTAGAAACCCCTGATACAACTGATCACTAGTAAGCCAAATAATTGGATCGGTGTAATTTGCACAACCATTCCACATAGTTCCGCAACAAAAGGGAAAGCTGCAAAATACGACAGCAATACTACTGGAAAGGACAGTTTCAATATTGTCTGTTTGCAATCTTTTTTATATAAGGGCAGAAGAACGCTAAGATGGAATAGACCTAAAATTTAATAAGAGGCCATTCCTCTGGGGAAAAAAAGGATCGAAATTACACTGAAGTTTTAAATTATGTTGTCACTTTTATCCACAAAAATTGAAAACTACCGAAGATAGTTCTGTTAGTTAGACTTCAATTGCAGTATGGTTTCTGCCTTATGACCACCACATATATACACACAGAGAGTTCACATATGTCATCCTGGTAAATGAGTTGACACTTGACTCACAACACTACAACATACATCACCATTATACATTGAACACTTGTGATACCCAATAATTCCCCTCCAACCATTAAAAAGTACAAGACTACTATAAATTCATCAAAAAAATTCAAGCAAAATGCACAAAACCAGCTAAATATTATTCATATACGAGGACAAACGTTGAAGACAGGACATTGCAGTCAATTATTCAAGATAATATGACATTAGCAAATAAAAAGAACAACAATTATATTGAAATCAACCAAATCCTGATCACAAAACACTTGTCAAAAGTTATACGGAAGAAACAATAACAGTATTACGTAGCAACAAATTAAACAATAGACTACCTGATTTCGGATTAATCACAGGAGGACTACGCAGCAACTCCTCCACACTCTTCCCTAACACAGGATAACTCGCAAAAATCATCAACAAATCATTCTCCAATTTCATAACATTCGGCTCAACTTGCTTATATAAATTCTCCCAATAAGGAGCCAAATTCTCCGCTTTCTTTTTCCCGTCAACCAAACCAACAATCTCCTCCCTTAATTTCACAATCTCAACCCGCATTCTCTCATTCTCATCCTCCTTCTCCGCTATCCTCTTCTCGTATCTCTCCGCGGAAATAACCTCCTTTTCTCTCCACATATTCAAATCCAACCTAGCTTTCTCCAGCTCATACTTAGCCATAAGCTTATCATCTCTATACTCCTCACACTCCGCTTTACATTTCTTAATCTCCGCTTCAATTCGCTCCTTTTCGACATCGAATTTCTCGCGCTCCGCCTTGTATTTCTTCAATTCCGCTTCAAATCTCTCCTTTTCTACCGCAAATTTCTCGCGGCTCGCCTCGAGACAAGTGCATTTACCAGTTAAGCTTCGTAACTGATTTTTCAGCTCAATATTGCTCAAATTGAGCTTATCTTCTCGATTCTTCAGATCGGTGATGTTTTGCTTCATCTTATCTTCGCGGCTTTGTAAAATAGCCGCGACTTCTTCGGAGTCTCGGAGCTGAAAGCAAGATCGGAGCTTTAAGATGAGTTCTAGAATAGTGGCGTTAGGGTTAAATGTGGAGATCGGAGTTGTGATCGGAGTCGCCGGAGAAACGATCTCCGGCTTCCGATCGACGGTGTTTTGTGGTTGCATTTTGTGATGAGTTCTGATGGGTGAGTTAAATAGCGAGTTTTAGTAATTACTGAGTCGGAGAACGAGTTGGGACTGAGGTGAAATTGAAAGAGGGGCAGTGATTAGGGTTTAAGGTTCTAGTTCTTTCATTTTTGTTAAAATATTTGAATAAATATAATCGAAAGAGTCTCTCAAATCTTGCTTGCACAGGTTCTTAAGAAATAAACTTAGACTATGCTTATGATTCGTGTTAAAAATTGTGGCGCTGTTAGAAAAAAGGTTGTTAGAAAAAAGTGTTGTAAAAATCAGATGATTGTTTGGTAATTTTTTTGATATGTATATGATTTGATGCAAAAAAATAAAAATAATAATGATTTTGCTAAGGTTTGATGGTGAAATCAGCATATGCTTCCCGCAAAATCTGAAAATCAGTTTTTTTTCTAAAAGCACGGGGGACTTGCTTTCTCTAACAGCAACTTTTAGGTCAAACGCACTTTTCCAAAAAACAGTTTTTGAATTTTACCAAACAGTTTTTTAACTGCTCAGCAAAAAACTGTTGTTGCTGTCAGTAACAGGAATACCAAACACACCCTTAATCAGGAAGACTTGTAAAGAGTTTATCGAGGAAGACTTGTAAAATTTATCGAGGAAGTTTTGTAATACTTAATGAAGAAGATTTAAATAACTTACTTAGTAAGACTTGTAAACCAACTACTATAAATAACTCAATTAGCTAATGAAATGAGATACAACTTTCTCTTTATATCTTTTATTCTCATATACTTTCTCTACATTAAACATAACTAATATTTTCAGTCAAAGTTTATAACACGTTATCAACACGAGTCTCTGCCAGCCGAGCCTTGTTTTAACAAATGAGGCACAACTTAATTTTACTCGCGAAACCGTGTCAACTCAAGCTTGTTCCACAAAAGAGCACGAGTCTCTGCACGAGCAAGCTTTATTTACGAATGAGATATTGTCCAAGTAAGCTCTATTCACGAAGAAGGTATTACCCGAATAAGTTTCATTTAACGAAAGAGGTACGTTTTAGACTTAATCATTTGATTCTAATTATTATCGTTATTCGTTTATATTACTGTTTATACGTTATAAAGATGGTTATGCCGTCAAGTAATATCCAAAAGTTTTCTGGCTGGCTATGCCGTCGTAACTTTTACATTAATCGTATCAAATATGTTATTATTTGGAAATAATTATTTAAATATATTTGTGAAGCATTGCATCATATTTTAATATTTATTTTACATTCAGAATGACAAATTTTGTAAAATTAGTGTTTGTTGCGTTGGATATGTCTAAGGATAATTATTTGTCTTGGGTACTCGATGCAGAATTACATCTTAGTGCTAACGGGTTAAAAGACATCATAAAATCAGAAAAGACCCCAATTGTTGAACAAAATGTTAAAACTATCATTTTTCTTATACACCACATCCATGAAAATCTGAATATCTAACTATGAAAAATTCACTCACCCTTTGGACCAATCTCAAAGATAGGTTTGATCACCAAAAACTTGTCAATTTCCCACATGCCCGTTATGACTAAATACATATAAGGTTGCAAGATTTTAAATCTATCGCTGAATATAATTTTGCCTTGTTCAAAATAAGCACAAAACTGATTTTGTGTGGTGAAAATATTACTGATGCTGACTTGATAGAAAAAACCCTTTCAACCTTTCACCCCAACACTATGATTCTGGCGCAACAGTATAGGGAGCGCAATTTTTGGAAGTATAGCGAACTGATATATCTTCTTCTTATCGTTGAAAAGAATAATGAGTTGTTACTGAAAAATCATCAGATACGTCTCATAGGCTCTGCCCAGTTACCTGAAGTACATAACACGTCATTCCAGAAGAATGGGCGTGGGAAAGGGCATAGAGGAGGACGAGATTACGGACAAAATCGTGGGAATGGAAACTTTCGAGGTCGGTTTCGAAATCATTATAACTCTAGCCACCTGAAGTGGCAGCGTGATGATTACAACAACTTTGACCACCAGAAGTGGCAACATGGAGTGCCAAATAAAAAGAAGGTTTCGCAAGAAGAAGATACTTGGGATATCTGTCACAAATGTGGGGAACATGGGCACTGAAGACGTACTTGACGCACACCGAAACATCTAGTTGACCTCCACGAGGCAAATAAAAAGAATAACGGAAAAAGGGCAGAAATGAACTTCGCTAGTCATAATCTAAATGAAGAACCAAACAACATGACCTCAAAAGAATTATACACTGGTGCTAACCTTTATTATGATTTAGATAACTAGATTTTATTTGTATTTCTTTGATTTTATGTCTTAGACGTGCTTGTTTTAACATTACGCTTTCATGTATTTGTTTTATGTTCTTGTATTATGTACGTTGTTTGCATAATAAAATTGTTGTTCACTTATATATACACAACATAAATATGGAATATATATGCATTGTTGACTCCGCAACCGCTCATACAATTTTACAAAATCAGAAATATTTCTCAAAATTGACTAGAACCAACTCACACATTTGGACGATTTCGGGAACATCAAATGTCATAGAGGGTTTTGGGAAAGCTAGTTTTATACTACCAAATGAGACACAAATTCACATACATGATGCTCTATATTCGTATTCGTCTTAATGGTTTACATGTAGAAACCACTAGAGAAAATGAAAAAGAATATCTCCTTATCACCTCAGAACATAAGAAGATCTTACAAAAATTGTAATGAATCTCATATGGATTATATGTAACCGAAATTAGGGTAATCGAGTCTCACAGTATCACTACTCCCAAAATTATAGATCCAAAATCACTCACCCTTTGACAGGAAAGACTTGGTCATCCAGGAGTATCCATGATGCGTCGAATTATAGAAAATTTTACATGACATCCCCTTAGGAATCAAAAGGTCATGCCACATGATGAACTTCCTTGTTCAACATGTTCTTTGGGAAAACTAATTGTTCGACCATCTCCAGTTAAACTTCAAAATGAGTCTCCAGATTTCTTAGAAAGAATTCAAGGTGATATATGTGGTCCTATTCATCCATCATCTGTACCATTTAGATATCTCATGGTCCTAATCGATGTTTCAACTAGATGGCCTCATGTTTGTCTACTCTCGACCATAAATACAGCATTTGCCAAGGCTCTTGCTCAAATAATCAAATTAAGAGCCCAATTTCCTGATAATCCTATCAAATTAATTCGAATTGATAATGCCTTTGAATTTACATCTCCTACTTTTAATGATTATTGTATGTCAATAGAAATCTCTGTCGAACACCCCGTAGCTCACGTGCATACACAAATGGTTTAGCGGAATTGTTAATTAAAAGACTTCAACTTATTACACGCCCCTTACTTTTAAAAGTTAATCTACCTACATATGTCTGGGGTAACGCAGTACTTCATGCTACAAATATAATTAGGATAAGACCATCTGCTTACCACAAACAATCTCCTCAAGAATTAGTTTTTGGTCAAATCCCTAATATCTCTCACTTTGAGGTATTTGGTTATGCTGTGTATGTCCTTATATCACCACTACACAGATCTAAAATGGGACCTCAAAGAAGAATTGATATATATATTGGCTTTGATTCACCATCTATTATAAGATACCTTGAACCATTGACTGGTGATATGTTTACTGCTAGATATGTTGATTGTCATTGTGATGAATCCATGTTCCCTAAATTAGGGGGAGATAATGATTTGCATAAATTAAATTCTGAAATATCATGAAATGCATCAGGATTAAATTCTATTGATTCACGTACTAATCAATGTGAATCTGAAGTTCAAAGAATTATTCATATGCAAAATATTGCTAATCAAATGTCGGATGTTTTTAGTGACTCTAGACATATTATAAGGTCACATATACATGTTGTTAATGCTCCGGCACGAGTTGAAATCCCTACTAAGAAATCAATTCCTGAAGAATTGATTGGTGATTCAAAGTCACGCCAGAAGCGTGGTTGACCTGTTGGTGCAAAAGATGTTGTACCACGAAAACGAAAATTAATTGGACCTGCCCCCTGAAGTGGCAAGTGTTCCAGAAAATACCCCAGAAGTGGTATTACCTTCTGAAGAGGTTCAAGTCCCCGAAGTGGCTATAACAAAACTCCCAGACGTGGGATTGCCTCCAGAAGAGAATGTTGCCCCAGAAATGGCACATGCCCCAGAAGTGGCAAATGCTTCCACAGAAGCAAAGGTACCTGAAAATTATGAGATCTCAATGAATTATGTCTGTAACGCGAAATTACTGGATCATGGGAGTATTGAGGTTGATGATGTATATGTTTTTTCCGTGGCATCTGATATTATTATGAACTCCGATCCTGAACTATAAAGTGTGGAAGAATGTCGACAAAGAGATGATTGGCCAAAATGGAAAATTGCAATACATGAAGAATTACAATCCTTGCGCAAGAGAAATGAATTTGGACCTGCAGTCTGAACCCCAGCTGGTGTGATCCCCATCGGGAATAGATGGGTGTTTGTACGAAAATGAAATGAGAGAAATAAAATTGTGAGATATAAGGCCCGGCTAGTAGCCCAAGGATTCTTTCAAAGGCCTGGATTTGATTATCAGGAAACTTACTCTCCTATAATGGATGGAGTCACTTTTCGTTTTCTAATGGGTATGGCTTGTATGGAAAGATTAGAAACACGTCTCATGGACGTTGTGACAGTCTACCTTCATGGATCACTTGATAGTGATATTTATATGAAAATTCCTGAAGGATTAAAGTTAGATAAAACTAAGCCCCTTCATTTATATTCAGTTAAATTGCAACGATCATTATATGGTTTAAAACAATCTGGTCGTATGTGGTACAACAGGCTTAGTGAATATTTGTTGAATGATGGATATGTAAATAATCAAGTGTGTCCATGTGTGTTTATCAAAAAGTCACAAACTGGATTTGTTATTATTGTTGTATATGTGGATGATTTGAATATTGTAGGTACTTTGAAGATATTACTAACATTGCTACTTATTTGAAAAATGAGTTTGAAATAAAAGATCTTGGAAAGACAAAATTTTGTTTAAGTATACATGTGGAGCACTTATCTTCAGGCATATTTTTTCATCAGTCCACTTATACAGAAAAAGTTCTTGATCGGTTCTACATGGACAAATCTCATCCACTAACCACGCCAATGGTTGTTCGGTCACTCGAAGTTGAAAAGGATCCATTCCGTCCTAGAAAAGAAGATGAAGATGCACTTGGACCCAAAGTTCCGTATCTTAGTGCAATTGGTGCTCTTATGTATCTTGCAAATAACGCGAGACATGATATTGCTTTTGCTGTGAAGCTGTTGGAAAGATTTAGTTCTGATTCAACTAAAAGGCATTGGGATGAGATCAATCATATATTAAGATATCTCTGAGGAACAATTGATCTTGGACTATTCTTCCCAAACAGTTCAAAATCGCAGCTAGTTGGATATACAGATGTTGGATATCTGTCGGATCTTCATTTTGGACATTCACAAACATGTTATCTATTTACATATTGTAATACTGCTATCTCTTGGAAATCTACAAAACAGACTATGGCGGAAACTTCATCAAACCACGCAAAATTATTAGCAATTCATGAAGCAAGCAGAGAATGTATTTGGTTAAGGTCTGTCATTCAACATATTCGAAAGTCGTGTGGGTTATCAAGTATTTTAGACAGACCTACAATTTTGTTCGAGGATAATTCAGCCTGTATCAGACAATTAAAAGAAGGATATATCAAAGGAGATTGAACAACACAGATCTTGCCGAAATTCTTCTACAGGCATGAACTCCAAGAGAAATGTGACATTGACGTGCAACAAATTCGATCATGTGATAATCTGGAAGATCTGCTTACAAAGTCATTACCTACATCAACTTTTGAAAAGTTGCGAAATAATATTGGAATGCGGAGACTGAAATCATTAATACAACAAGATGTCAAATTGTGAGACGTTTTATTCAGTGGGAGGCTGTACTCTTTTTCCTTCGTCAAGGTTTTTATCCCACTAGTTTTTTCCTTGCAAGGTTTTAACGAGACAGTCAATCTTTGCAATAACTCGCATTTGACAATCAAGGGGGAGTGTTAAAATATTTGAATAAATATAAAGTGATTGTCAAAGCGTATCGAGAAAATCTCTCAAATCTTGCTCAGGAAGACTTGCACGGCTTCTTAAGAAATAAACTTAATCAGTAAGACTTGTGAATCTTATCGAGGAAGACTTGTAAAACTTATCGAGGAAGACTTATAAAGCTTATCGAGGAAGTTTTGTAATACTTAATGAAGAAGATTTGAATAGCTTACTCAGTAAGACTTTTAAACCAACTACTATAAATAGCTCATTTAGCTAACGAAATAAGATACAACTTTCTCTTTATATCTTCTATTCTCCTACACTTTCTCTACATTAAACATAACTAATATTTTCAGTCAAGGTTTATAATAATTTTTATTTATTCTCGTACATTGGTACGACTGAATAAATTAATATTTTTATTTTAATTTAATTTATTTTTAGTTTATATATCTTTTCTAAAAATCACTAATTTTACCGATTAATCGTCCCATAATACTTTGTCGATATGATTTTATATTCTGATTAATCACTACACGTTTTTCTTAAATTAATATATTTCGTTTAATAAATTAATTATTTTTGTATTTTATTAAACATATCCGATTAATATTCTGATTTTCCGATTAATCACTTAAACGTTGCTAAATTGAACAATGTCGGTTTCCACTTTTTAGAACAGTGATTTATATATAATATATTAGACTTACCTGAAATAATGACGAAAGTATAATTATTTGTCATAAATTACATGAAATAAATCTAGTTAAAAATTCCCCATGTCGTAATTTTTTTTTTCAAATTCCTAAATTTGAATGATCATAATATTAAGAGTCATCTAACTGGGGAAAATGAAAAGACGTCTTAATAAAATCAACTTCTCTGCAAGTTTATTACAAAAGCCAAATGTAGAAATTTTGACTTGGTTTAGTAAGAAAAACATATATGGAATTATTAGAAACCGTAAGAGCATCTCCAACCGGACATGTTTATGTCTAAAAAATCCCATGTGGCACGGTACAATGCTTATTTTACATTATATTTATAAATTTAAACCCTCCAATTCTATAAAATCTTTGACTATAATATGTTGGTTGATCAAATATGTTGAATCTAGCTTAATCTATAGTAAAATCGTAATTTTTGCCACGTATGGATCTTTATATACTCCCTCCGTTCCGACCAATTCTTTACGTTTGGTTTGAGCACGGAGGTTAAGAAATATGTATAAAGTAGTGAGAAAGAAAAGTGCATGAAGTGGTGGGACCCATTGATTTTTAATGTATAAAAGGGAGATAGTGGAGTAAAATTAGCGTGAAAAAAGAGGAAAAGTGAGAAAGTGGTGGGACACATTGACTATTTTTGGTAAGTTTTGAAATGTAAAGAATTAGATGAGACATTTTAAAAAGAAAAATGTAAAGAAATGGTTGGGACATAGGGAGTATAATTTATTCAAAGAATGCAGTTTGAAATTATAATATATTATTTTCAATATATAATCCACCATTATAGCCGATACTTATCGGAGAACAATACATAATATATTCAGTAAATTTTGGTCAATTATTATAATATTATTTTAGCGAAGTATTTTAGCTAATATCGTTAGAGATGTTATAAGAATTAAAATATTGGGCAAGTATAAAGAAAATATTGTGAATAACGTGTTGTAAATCTCGAATTACTGGATAATGTATGACTTAATAAATGCACATAGAGAGAGTATAAATTGAAGAGAGAGAATTATTGTTCAATTTATTTTTCAGAGTGTGTGATTTCAATAATTGAAGGTCCTATTTATACTTACAGAAAGATAGGATAAGATTACACATATTACGAAAAGATAAAATAGGATAGCACGTGCTACGAAATGATATGATAGGATTGCACGTGCTACGAAAGGATAAGATATGATTTTAATCAAAATTCCTCCTTACTAAGTTTTTTCTCTGAGAAGTTGTGTGAGTCTTCTTTAATAAGTATCGCGAGTATTTCTTAGTAAGATTTGATAATCATTATTATAACACTCTCCCTTCATTGTCAAATATGAGTTATTGCAAAGGTTGACTGCCTCGTTAAAATCTTGCAAGAAAAAACCCAGTGGGATAAAAACCTTGACGAAGGGAAAATAGTACAGCCTCCCCTTGAATAAAATGTCTCACATTTTGATATTTTGATGTAGCAAATTTTTTAACCTCCGCATACCCATATTATTTTTCAGCTTCTCAAATGTTGATGTAGGTAGTGACTTTGTAAGTATATCCGCCAGATTATCGCATGAGCGAACTTGTTGGACATCAATATCACCATTTTCTTGAAGTTCATGAGTGTGGAAGAATTTTGGCAATATGTGTTTTGTTCGATCCCCTTTAATATATCCTTCCTTAAGTTGTTTGATGCAGGCCGAGTTATCCTCAAATAAAACTGTAGGACTGTCCGAAATACTTGATAATCCACGTGATTCTTGAATATGTTGAATGACTGACCTTAGCCAAGTACGTTCTCTGCTTGCTTCACGAATTGCTAGTAACTCTGCCTGGTTTGATGAAGTTGCAGCCATAGTCTGTTTTGTAGACTTTCAAGAGATAACAATATCACAATATGTAAATAGGTAACCTATTTGTGATCGCCCAAAGTGAGGATCTGACATGTATCCCGCATTTGTATATCCAACTAGCCGTGATCTTGAATTGTTTGGGAAGAATAGTCCAAAATCGATTGTCCCTCGAAGATATCTGAATATATGTTTGATTCCATCCCAATGCCTTTTAGTAGGGTCAGAACTAAATCTTGCCAACAGGTTCACTGCAAATGCAATATCAGGTCGTGTATTATTTGCAAGATACATGAGAGCGCCAATTATACTGAGATATGGAACTTCAGGTCCAATAGCCTTTTCATCTTTTTTTTAAGACGGAAAGGATCCTTGTCAACCTCAAGTGATCGAACAACCATTGGTGTGGTTAGTGGATGAGCTTTGTCCATGTAAAATCGATCAAGAATCTTTTCAGTGTAGTTTGATTGATGAACAAATATTCCTGAAGATAAGTGCTCCACCTGTATACCTAAACAAAATCTTGTCCTTCCAAGATCTTTCATTTCAAACTTATTTTTCAAATAGTTAGCAACATTAGTTATATCCTTCAGTACTACCGATAATATTCAAATCATCCACATATACAACAATAATAAAAAAACCAGTTGTTGATCGTTTAATGAAAATGCAAGGACACACTTGATTATTAACATATCCATCATTCAATAAGTATTCACCAAGCCTGTTGTACCACATATGACCAGATTGTTTCAAACCATACAATGATCGTTGTAATTTTACAGAATATAAATGTCGAGGCTTAGTGTCCTCAATATTTAATCCTTCAGGAATTTTCATATAAATATCACTATCAACTGATCCATATAGGTATGCTGTCACAACGTCCATCAAACGTGTTTCTAGTTTTTCCATACAAGCCATACCCATTAGAAAACGAAAAGTAACTCCATCAATCACAGGAGAGTACGTTTCCTGGTAATCAAAACCAGGTTTTTGAGAGAATCCCTGGGCTACAAGCCGGGCTTTATATCTCACAATTTCATTTTTCTCATTTTGTTTTCGTACAAATACTCATCTATTCCCGACGGGGACTACACCAGCCGATGTTTGGGCTTTATATCTCACAATTGCAATTTTCCATTTTGGCCACTCTTCCACACTTTGTGGTTCAGGATCAGAGTTCATAATAATATCAGATGCCACGGAAAAAGCATATACATCATCAACCTCAATACCTCCACGATCCAGTAATTTCGCGTTATGGACATAATTCATTGAGATCTCATAGTTTTCAGGTATCTTTGCTTATGTGGAAGTATTTGCGACTTTTGGGGCATGTGCCACTTTTGGAGCAACATTCTCTTGTGGAGGCAATCCCACGTCTGGGAGTTTTGTTACCGCCACTTCAGGGGCTTGAACCTCTTCAGGAGGCAATACCACTTCTGGGGTATTTTCAGAAATTTTTGCAATAACTGAAGGTCCTATTTATACTTACAGAAAGATATGATAAGATTACAAATATTACGAAAAGATAAGATATGATTGCATGTGCTACGAAATGATAAAATAGGATTGCACGTGCTACGAAAGGTTAATATAGGATTTTAATCAAAATTCTTACTTACTAAATTTTTTCTCTGAGAAGTTATGCGAGTATTCTTTATTAAGTATCACGAGTCTTCCTTTATAACATAAAAAAAATTAAGGATCAAACAAGTACGATGATTCAAGGATCAAACATAGTGATAAATTCAAAAAATTTATTCCGAAGTACACGCTGTATGACTGTGAACCAGCTAAATAATTTATTAACAGGTGGAGTATGAGACAAATATTAGCTACATACAAATGCCAGGGACACAAATTTACATTATTTTATTTCTCTGCAATCTAAAGAACATGTAGTCGTAGAGTTCATATTTTTAATGTTTTGGCATAGCTGTCATGGGCTGTCGTGTAATTCGAAGGTGTGTTAAGGAATAATAATTCTGTTATGCCGAATGATTATATATTGCCAATAAGATCACGGCTTTAACTAATAAAAAGTCGAACTCAACAAATCCTAAGAACATATGCACCCGGGAAGGAAAAATATTAATTCATCAGCCTTTTCAATATTTCTCTCAGAAACGGCATGCACCGGTGTGTTTTTACTCCATCAATTTTCAATGTTCCATCAATTCAGCAACACCTCCTTTGATTATTAATGGACCTATTAATGCCCCTCAATTAATGAGACCCACGATTTGCTCATTTTTTAAATAAATTAATGTATTTGCTTTATGCACTGGACCTATAAAATTGTTACAGTTGACTCAAAATTAGAGCTTATATGAAATTATACTATTCTGGATATGCATTTAAATAATTTTAAAAACAAATTAGATCAACTTTTGAATTATTATCGAATTTGATTATTAAATCACCTTTTGAATTATTATCTAAAATTAACAAAATCTTATTAAAAAAAAATCTAAAATTATCAACTATCTATTATTACTTTAAGGATAATATTTGTGGGATCATTAAATAATAGAGTTCTACTTAAATATATGATATTTAATCAATATTATTAAGTAAGATAGCTAATATTATGTTATTATTTATTTGGTGAATAGTAATTGATGAATTGATTGAGGTTTGTGAATGTAGAAAAACTAAGAAAAAAAGTTGATTTTAGGTGAATAGTAACTAACACAATTGATAAGATTGATGAATTGATGAATTGGTGACCCTAAGGGGTGCATATGCTCTAAAAATTGACCTTATTATTAATTAACTTTTTTTCACAAGGATCCTGCCGGAAAAATGTCTTAGTATAGATGTATAACCGAACAAGTTAAATATTTTAAAAATTAATTACATCGGAAGTGCAAGAATTCTCGGAAGTGTAAGAGTCCTCGTTATTTATCCAATATATGAATTATGAAGGATATATAGTTTTTTTATATGTATTGCGGAAACTTTTGACATAATAATCGTTGATATCTCGTATTTCTAATTACGTTACTAATTTTCTATAAAATTATAATAACTTTGTAATTTCGCATGAGATCTTAAATTGTAGTAATTTTTAAGTAACAGATATATAAAACCTCTTTAAAGTAATATAGTTGGAATCAAAAAATAATATTAATTTAACGAGTTTTTTATTTTACTGGGGGTAAAAATATACTGTGTTCATTATGTTGGAACTAGAAAAAAATATTATTTTATCGATGTTATTATTTTATCGATGTTTAACTGTAGTAAAAAAGAATTAGGTGAGCGCGATGAGATAGCTCAGGTGGTTAATAGCTTATCTCTCGTCGTTACAGGCTATGGGTTCGATTCTCGCTTACCCCGAGAGTTGTGAGAATAGATACTCAATTGTAAGTTATAAAAGCCAAATTAGAAAAAAGAAAAAGAATTAGGTCAATTCTGAAAGAAAATAAAAAAAATGCATGTGGCGTTGCAGATGTATCACGTTACATGAATCTCTCCACGTTCTTATAACAAGTCTTGTTTCCTTTTAATTGCAAAGTTTACATTATGGGTCTGTTTGGCAATATACTTATAAGCCACTTATGACTTATAAGCCCGTAACAGCTTATCGACGAGTGTTTGTCGACCCAATTTATAAGCTGAATTTACAACTTATAAGCTGATAAGTTGAAAGTTGGTAGTGACGTACTTTTTTCCAACTTATTTTTATTTTTTCACTTTTTTCTAAAGTTTTGATTTTAAAATATAAATTTTTAAATATTTTCTAATTTAATATTTATGAACTAAGCTAATTATATTTAATAATTATTTGTTTTAATTCATTTAAGTAAAAAAACTTCTGACTTAAAAGTAAATTTATCCAAACACTTATAGAACTTATAAGTATTTATCAACTTATCACTTATTTCACACTTAATCATTTTAAGTTATAATTTACTTATTTTAAGATTTTCCAAACGGACACTATATTTAATTTAAATTTAATGTAACGTTAATGTGTGTGCTTACAAGTGAGAAAAAAGGATCATAATATTATATCAACCTCACAATTGTCTGTCATGTCATGCCTCGCTGACAAGTGACAACTTGTGTATTTACACCTTTTTATTCTCAACAAAATAGTTGTACGCATTGAAAGATTGTTCAATTATTTATCAACTTTTTTTGTGGTACATGATATTAGTACATCACCCCACCAATTCATTATACCAAACTCTTGTTATGTAGTATGTGATTCAAATATTTCCTGCCAATTTATTAAAAACAATTTGTTTTTTTTCTAAAACTAACTTTTTAAAAATATGAGTAAAGAGTAAAATTTGTTTGTTTTGATTAAGTTTATCACTTGTCGAAACATGTATAGTAATTAATTTGTATTTCAAACAATGATCCTTTTCGTCAGTATAAAATAATTTAATTCGGAACTTAAAATTTAGTTCGTATTGAGTGACATGACCTCTTAAATTTTGTTCGAATTGATTAAGAAAAAATTTCAATAATTGACAAATCATTTTTCTCTGTAAAAAATGTATGTTTATATTGAACAAACTAAAACAAAAAACAAAAAATTAAGTACCCATGACCACTCACGCTCACCCGCTCACATATTAATCTATCAGTATCGCTGTATCGGTAATAATTTTAACATCCAGTGTTAATTCAAAACCGAAATTCTTATTTTAGTATTTTTTTTATAAATAACAAAAGTGTAGTTAAATTTTAAAGTTACTCCCTCCGTTTCAATTTATCTATTTTATTTGATGATTAAATTGACTAAATTTTAACCGTAAATAAAGTAATTTCTTCATTATTTTAAAAAAATGAAATTTTCGGTAAAAGTTAGGTCAATTTGACAGTAAAATATCAAATGGAACAGTAAATTGGGATGAATGAAATATTTATTTTTGAAACCTAAAAACAATTGAATTGATTTTGGGAATTACGTTGGTCATTTTGGGGATCATTCAAAAAAAGGCCAAAGATTCCAGGTGAGGCGAAGCCGCAAAAATGCAAGTGGCTTTTCATCGCGCCCTCCCCTCCGTTCCAATCTCTTCTTAAGCCAGACAAAACTACTTTCCTCTTTTTTAATTCACAACACAACATTTCATTTTCACACTCACTCTCTCTCTCTCTCTCTCTCTCTCTCTCTCTCTCTCTCTCTCTCCCCCCCTCTCCTTCTCTCTCTCTCTGTGACACACATATTGTACACTCAGATATTCGTTTGACCAGGTAATTAACTCGATTTTCATCCTTATCACGCTACTCTATTAAACTGTATGTATATATTTTCACTTTAATCGGATTGTTAACTTGCTGTTTACCGTATCTATCATGTTTTAAGCTTAATTTCAACTTGTTGAGCTTGATTTTGTGCTCTGGACTTTGAATTTTGATGTGTTTTTCGTGTTTTAGAAGTTTGTAGATTCGATTTTGACTTGTTTTAACTTCAGTACAATCATCGACTTCAAATATATATATATGTATGTGTGTGTGTGTGTGCGCTCTTTGATGATTAATTCGAAGTTTTTTCGTTTGATGCTATAGAGTTGGATTCGATTGAATCGATATGTGAAAAATCGACTCAATTTCTGTTGTGTTCATAATCAGCTGAGTGTTTATATAGCTATTTGTTTTCAGTCTGGATGATGTTCGATTTCTGATGATGTTGAAGGCTAGATGTTATACTAGTAGCGATTGTGTACCTTCGGTTGAAATTCGATTGAATTATTCGAATTTGTGAATTCAGGTGATGCATGACGTATTAGGATATTATCTGTGTGATTTCCGGTATAGTTGAGTTCGTTTGAGTAAGAATTAGGGAAGAATCGAAAACTAATAAAATAGGACTAATATATTTTCGAGTTTGTTAAGCTTATTGAAAAGGAATCTTTGTCCTCGAACTATGATGATGACATGATGTTAATAATTGCTGTGATATGTTTACATAATTGGCAGTTTGGCACCGGTGATGACACCGTGTGTGTGTGTGTGTGTAATTATTTATGCAGATCCACATAGAAGCCAGATCACTTATTTGTTTATCTAGCTGTCATTTAAGAAGTGTTATTATTAGATGGAAACTACAGTTAAGAATGTGCTGTTTTTTATCTTATAGTATGAGTTCTTCTATCTATTTAATCACTCACAAATTGCAAATAGATTGTTTTTAGTTCTCGTATATGGTTGCATCTATTATTCCTGAGTAATTTGTGGTTTGATGTTGTTGTCGTCACAAATTATGTCATAGTTAAATTTTTATAGCATATTTTAAACATTACTTTTATCTATATTACTTGTTTAATAATGACCTCTGGCTTCTGCAATACATAATAAAAACTACCGGATGTGGAACTTTTGCTTACATGTAGCAGCAAACAGTATATGTAATTTGTAATGATATTTTCTTGATTTCTCTTTGAATTTTTTAAATGAGTCTTGGAATGGATAGTTAATAGTAATGTCTAACATGTACCATGGCTGTATTCAGAATAAACAATTCATTGCATGTATTTAATTTTATTCTTGACAGTCACAAACCAGTATAGCTTGATTTGTCTATATTCAGAGGTTTCTTGCACATTTCGTTTTATATTGTCTAAAATTTTGTGGCAGAGATCAAGGGAAACCAACGATCAAGATTGAGGGGTTCATACCTTCATTGATTTAATGAGTTCTTAGGTCTTCGGATGGAAATTATCTTACTCTAAAACACAGTTGAAATCACAAAATTTCGGCAGCAAGATGACAAAGCGTCAATGGATAAAGTCAATTTTCAGTAGTCACATTGATCCTGAGACAGATCAGGAGCTAAAAGGAACTAAAATAGGTATCCTTCTATTCCTGACAAGATTGTACGTATCAGCATGAACATTTTGTGGCCTTGATTCCTAGGAACCTCCATTGCAGTCTATTTTCATTATTATATGCTATGGTTTTGTTTTTTGGGAATAAGGAGTTTGTTATTAAATATCATAGGAATAATTAACAAGTTTTTTTGCTACAAGTTTCTCAGTTTTTAAACAGAAACCTAGATAACAGTAGGCGGTAATAGCTAAAAATCAGGGAAAAGCAGGAAGTGGATTTAGAATATAGTAGGTGGAAATGCTTTGTTTACGAGTGTTTTAATTATGGTTTGAGGCCTATCTTTTGACACTCAAATATCTTCCTAGTCACAATAAGGAAAAATATTCGTTGGGAGGGTATTTTATATATTAAAACTCAAGATCTTATCCCTGCTTATAAGGAACTACAAGATCTTACATGTAAATACTCCTTATAATTTCAGAAACAGAAGGCAAAATTCAGAAGATATTGAAGCTAATTAAAGATGGAAATGAAGACGAAAACTCCAACAAAGAACCACTTGTTGAATTGATAGAAGATTTTCACAAGCAGTACCAGTTACTGTACGATCGTTATGATCACATAACAGGAGAGCTGCGTCAAAAAGTTCATGGTAAAGAAAAGGATTCTTCTTCATCATCCAGCTCAGATTCCGATTCAGACAAGTCTCACAGAATAAAGAGCAGTAAGAATGGTAAAAGACATGATGGGATTAGACATGAACTTGAATCTGCAAAACTGGAGATAGTTGACTTAAAGAGTAAGCTGGCAGCTGTAAGTGGGGAAAATGAAGCACTAGATTCAAAATATCATGGTGCTTCCATAAAATTACAAGAAGCGGAGGAGGAAGTGAAAAGATGTGTTGCGGAAGGCGAAAGATTGAAGCATGAGAACACTGTTATCTTGATTGATAATAAGGATTTAAATGTGAAACTGCAATGTGCTAGTGATTTGGAAGCTCAATTGAATCATCAGCTGGAAGATGTGAAGAACCAAATGAGCATTTTAACTTCAGAGAAAGTGGCAGCAACGAGTACTATTGAAGAGGGGCGTAAAGTAAATGATGATTTAAAAGCAATTACTGCTCAGTTGAAAGATGAGAATGAAGTGTTGCAGCTAGAACTCGATGCTGCTAAGGGGGAAGTTTACATAATAAAGGATAATCTGCAATCTGCACAACAGGAGATAGAAAATCTAAGCCAGACACTTAAAATCACCGAGGAAGAAAAAAGTTCACTATACTCAAAAGTTGTGGTGCTCTCCGAAGAGATTAAGCAGGCTCATGTGAAACTTCAAGACCTCGTCACTGAATCTAGCCAATTGAAGGAGAAACTGGATAGCAGAGAGACAGAGCTTTTGACATGCAAGGAGATGCATGAAGCCCACTTGAGTGAGATAGATACCCGGACAAGGGATTTGCAGCTCAATTTAGAGACCTTGCAGACTCATAAAACTGAAATTGAGAAGCAAAAGGACGATGAGCTCTCTGCTCTTGTAATGAAACTTGAAGACAAAGAGAGAGATTTCTTATCACAAATACAACATCTAACAACAGAAAAATCTATGCTGTCGGAAGAAATCAAGCAATTTCAGGATACAATCCAGGAAATGGTCTCTGAATCCAGCCAAATGAGGGACAAATTGGACGGTAGAGAGGCAGAGCTTTTGTCACACAAGGAGACACATGAAGCCTATGTGTGCCAGACAGATGCCCGGACAAGGGATTTGGAACAGAAGTTGGAGACATTGGACCTGCACAAAACTGAAATGGAAAGGGAGAAGGATAATCAACTTTCTGCTCTTCTCATGAAGATTGAGGACAAGGAGAAAGATTTGTTATCACAGACAGAACATCTGACAGCAGAAAAGTCCATGCTCTCGGATGAAATTAAGCAGTTGCAGGACAGGATGCAGGAACTAGTCACTGAATCTAGCAAATTAAGAGAGACCTTGGATGACAAAGAGAGAGATTTATCGACACTCAAGGGCAGCCATGTTTCCTGGGAGGAAGAAGCAACAAACCGAATAAGGAATCTGGAACTAGAGCTGGAAAGTTTACAGTCAGAAAAGCATGAGATAGAAAAGCAAAAAGATCTTGAACTCTCTCTCCTCTTGACAAGACTGGAGGACAAAGAGAGAGATGCCTTATCTCAATTGGAGCTTCTAAAAGAAGATGTCAACCAGCTTCAATTTAAGGTAGAAACATTACAAACTCAGAAAGGCGAACTAGAGGAACTACTTGCACAGAAAACAAATGAATCATTGAGTAAGTTTGATGCATTAATGATTCAGGTCAATGATAAGCAATGCGAACTGGAGTCTCTACAGGGCCAAATACTTGAATCAAATGCGCTACTGGAAAAAAAAGATTTAGAAATTTCTGGACTTCTGATTCAGATGGAATCTCTGAAAGAGGATTTGTCAGGAAAGACAGCCAATCAGCTAAAACTGCAAGAAGAGAAGGAAGGCCACATGAAACTTGGTAAGGATCTAGAATTGCAAGTAGACATGGCGCAGAACAGGATAAAAGAACTTGAAGATCAACTTGGTGAAGAGACTAATGAAATTGAACAGCTGAGAAAGGCGAATGATGATCTGAAGGATAAAATTGCTGGATTGGAGAGAACATTATTAGAGAGAGAGGACCAGTACTCTGCTGTAGAAAAGAAACTTGAAGAGGCGTCACTTGAAGCATCAGCTCTGATTGATGCTTCTGCAATTGAAATTAACAAATTGCAACAGGAATTGGAATCCTTGCATGCTGAGAACATTGAATTGGTAAGAAAGATCAAGGAGCAGGAGGGCATGTTAAAAGAACAAGAGGTTGCTTTCAGTGAACTGACTGAAGTGCACAAACAACTTGAGGTCTCTTTAATAGAATGCAAGGAAAAGCTCCAAGATGCGGAGAGGAAGATAGAAGAAATGACAAAAGAGTTCCACAATAGTATGGAGTCAAATACTCAGAAATTTAATGAACTGGAAGAAATCTTCAAAGAGGTAGAAAGAGAACTGGAAATTAAAAGAGATGAACTGGAAGAGAGCATTGAAAACCTAAAGAGAGAACTGGACATGAAAGGAGATGAAGTTTCCACTTTGACAGAAAATGTTCGGAATATAGAGGTAAAGCTCCGCCTGTCAAACCAGAAGCTCCGGATTACAGAACAGGTTTTAAGTGAGAAGGAAAATGAGCACAATGTCAAGGAAGAGAAGTACCAGAAAGACAATAAGGTACTTCACGAAAGAATTATAGTACTATCTGGAGTACTTCGTGCTTATAAAGAAGATCAGTTCAAGATGAAGGCAGAATTTGCGGAGAAGTTAAATCAGACCTTTACTGGATTGGATTCACTGACAAGGAAGTTAGAGGAAGACTCCGGGCACATTGAAACCTGTGTCTTTGAGATCTTAAATGAGCTTCATGTAGCAAAGAATTGGGTCAGGGATAAAAACAGCAATGAAGAAAATCAAAAGAAAAAAATTGCCAATTTAATCTTTGAGCTCAACTCTGCGAGGCAACAGGAAGCACTCTTAAGAGAACAGATAGAAAATCTAGTGAAAGCTGTTAAACAACTTGAAGTGAGGACGGAAGAATCCAATATTGAAAAGGATAAAAAGATAGGTGAGATGGAGAAAAGATTAAAAGAGAAGGAAGAATGGATTTTGGGAATAGGGGAGGAGAAGAAAGAGGCCATAAGACAGTTGTGCATATGGAATGATTATCACCGGGAGCGCTGCGTCTATCTTGAAAAAATCATTACAAACAGGATTGGGGGAAGAAGGCAGCTAAGAACTTAAGGTACTCTGTACTCTTTTTGCATTTTTTGTAGCATCAGCAGTACTGGTGGTTGATTTTGCCAGGTGATTCATAAGCCAGCAGAACAGTATATGTATCATCATACCATTTAGTGTGCATAGGAAACTAGATTCATTACATTGTTTGGTTTGTGGTTTTGATTCACTGTTGTGTGTTTGTTTTGAGCATCAGGACCACTCTTCGTATATTCTAGACGAGTGACATGCTATAAATATTTCTTCGCATTTTAGCAATTCTCTTGCCCTACACTTTGAATTTACTTGATACTCCTCCGTATTTTAGTTGTCTCTTTTGGGAAAAAAAATTGTCCCTAACTACTTGCCCTACTCATTGTTTAACTCAGTCGGGGCTATAAGCGCACTCTTAAAAGTTGCAAGAGTTTTCATCCAATTATGGTGTAAGATTCCTCTCAAACTTGTGAGAGATGGGATTAGAAGTTGGACAACTTGATTCCTTTTTCAAGTAAATGAGGCGCACAATGAAAGTACTGCTCTTGCACTTATTGATCACCATCGATAGAGCTTCTCGCAGATTACTTGCAGTTTCTGGCGTAGAGCAGAGTTATAAGAAACGGTAAAAACAGAAAATAGTAATAACATATACCTATAGAATTAAAAATAACGGTTAAAAAGACTAATAACAGTAGTTCTAGTTGCAAAGAATCTCGTGAATCACTTACACGCGTAAAACTTTATTGACGTAGGAAATATAAGTATTAGTAATTCTGATGACGTGGACCTCGTATTTATTACGTTCGTCGACTCTGTGAATCTATTTGGAAGTGCTACTCGGGTATTATTTGCAGAGTTGTATCATTTTGGACACAATTTTTTCCCTAATTGATTACATACGGCACACGCTCATTTGAACTGTACAAGAGTTTTAGTACCGCACTCGTTGGTTTTTTGGCACAATTCACGTAAACATAATATTAGGGACCTTGTATAGTAAAAAAAAGTAAATTTTATTTTAGCTCAGAATGAAGTAAGTTTTTGCCAAGACATTTTTATTTAAAAATAAATGGAAGTTTAATTTAAAATCAACTCGGTTGCTGTTCGTTATCAGTTTAGTGCTTATAGCTATTTGAAATTTCGGTCTCGGCAACACTTTCTGTCATCGATTGTAGGATTCAAATTCATATACACACATTTCCATAGCCTTCAACATCAGGGGAAATCCAATCTTTATTCGAAATCGTACCCAAATTTGAAAACATAGAGACCTAAGTAAAGAACTGGATGATAAAAGGAGATGAAGTTGCCGGAATATTTAGAATATAGATGTAAAGCTCCGCCTGTCAAACCAGAAGCCCCGGATTACATAACAGGTTTCAGTTGAGCAATTAAAATGAGCATACCATCAATGAAGAGAAATACCAGAAAGACAATAATGGCCCGTTTGGGAACGTGGATTTCATTTGAAATTCTAGATTTGATGAAAAAAGGTGTTTCAGAATTTGGATTTGGATTTTATTTGAAGTCCAGGATATTCAAATATTAGTATAAACACGAGAATTTGAAATTACAACTCAAATCTTGTCATTTGAAATCTCTCATTTGAAATGAAATGCAAATTCCCAAACGCTCTCTAAAGTACTTCGCGAAAGAATTATATTACTATCTGGAGTACTTGGTGCGTATAAAGAAGATCAATTCAAGATTACCAGGAAGAATGGATCTGGGAATGGGAGGGGAGAGGAGAGGAAAGAGGACAGAAGACAGTTGTGCATATGGGCATAAGATGACATTAGAGTAAAATGGTCATTGAATGTCACTTGATAAAAATAAACTTATACCATTGTCACAATTCTCATCTGAACTTTTTTATTTAAATAACATTAGTTGACTCGACCAGGTCTGAAATATATCCATGCAAAAATGAAACCGAAAGATCTAACGGAGCAAAGCAGAAGGGAAGTATAACACAATATAGTAAAGTAACATAAGCTTTTAGTTATACAAATAAAAATAACTGTTCAATGACTAATAACAGTAATTCTCTGGTCACTAAGAATCGCGTGAACTTAAATGATAAAACCTTATTGGCGTATGAATGATTATGGTTGAATGCAAGGCAGATGGAAATAATATACAAGAGGTGGACTATCAACACGGGCTAGAACATGGCGCTTCTAATTTCCTGAATATATTGAGAAATCCATCCAAAAAATGCTTCCAGCTAAAAATTTAAGTTATAATTTCTTACCCTTCTGCTTCAAAAATTATAATCTGCACCCTCCCACGATTTCAATCAGAAATCCTCATCTCGACTTTAAGAACATCCTTTACCATCTCGTATGTCACAAATGCAATTGCAATTGATGGGACCACCTACGTAAAATGACAGCAGCGTTAAGAAGTTTCCCAACAAATAACTTTACAAGAGAACTAAGAAACAAGGGGGCCGGTCTACATTTCACAACAAACACATTTATAGTCGTTGGATGGGGGAATGAAAGGCTGAGATCACAGACGGACCGCGGAAAATTTAAGCGGTCCGGAGAAATTACTAAAATACCCCCTAGCCCACGGGCCGCGGAAAATTTCCGCGATTTGTGTCGTTTTTTGTTTGCCTAATCCCTAGCAAACACAGACTCTAAAATATACACAAATACAAACACAACCGCATATAAACAGCAGCAGAAGCAAAAAATACCAGCAACCCAAGATCCCTGAAAGCTTGAATCATTCTCCTTTTTCGCCATTAAGGTATATATTCGATTCCTTTTTGTTATTTACAGTTTTATTGATATAAATTTATGATTTTTTCTTGGTGTAGATCTGATTCTGTGTATGTAATTCAAATTTTTAGGGTTAATTAATGTATGAACCCTTGTAATGAATTAACATATGAATCGTAGTATGATTAAATTCTAATTTTTAGAATTTCTAGGGTTCATAATTTGGAATTGATTTAATTCGAAAAATATTAGTGTTGTAGTATGAAAATTTAATTCGTTTTTTAGGATTAATTTAATTAGATTTTTAGGATAAATTAGTGTTAATTTCGAATTAATTTAGTGTAAAATCGAATTTAATGATAATATTAGTGTTAAATTCGAATTAAATTAGTATTAATTTCGAATTAATTTAGTGTATAAATCGAATTTCATGAAAAAATTAGTGTGAAATTCGAATTAAATTAGTGTTAATTTCGAATTAATTTAGGGTACAAATCGAATTTAATGAAAAAATTAGTGTGAAATTCGAATTAAATTAGTATGAAATTCGAAATAATTTAGTGTATAAATCGATTTTAATGAAAAAATTAGTGTGAAATTTAAATTAAATTAAGAATCTAGGGTTAATTCAGGGGTTAAATTTCGCTGCTTAATTTTTGGGATGTAATTAACATATGAATTTTGGGATGAATTTTACAATAATTCGAACAAATGGGTGTATAATTACGAATATAGGGGTTAATGTATTTGTGTACTTGGTGATTATATATGTGGTAATTGTTTTTATTGTGTACTTGGTGTTGTTTTTATTATGGTGATTGATGAATTATGTTGACAATATTTTCAGGTATGGATAATTTTGGTGATTTCGGGAATATGTTGCCGGGTCCGAATGCGCATAATGTTATTTGGGATAATCGGTATCACGTTAGTGAGGATGTTTGGGACGGTGCAGGGAGAGAGGAGTTGCAGAGCTATTCTGGGAACAAGTCATTGCATGATTGGAAGTTAAGGAGACCACAGCGGGAATTGTTACACATGCTTGGGTTTGGGATTTTTGCAGACTGTATACAGACAGCCAACCTGCACAAATTGCCAACAAAATCCCACACCTACAATCCTCCAAAATCCAGCATAATTTATTCACAACAATCCTCCAAAATAATCCAAAATCCACCTAAATTAATCCAAAAAAAAACTAAATAAAATCGGACAATATAAAATCAAATGAAATCCAAGTACGTAATGCGACAACCTAAAATCAAATGAAATCGAAGTACGTAATCCGACAACCTAAAATCAAATGAAATCCAAGTACGTAATCCGACAACCTAAAATCAAATGAAATCCAAGTGCGTAATCCGACAACCTAAAATCAAATGAAATCCAACTACCTACAAAATGAAATCCAACCACATAAGTACTACGAAGCTTCGTGACGTCTACGCATATGAATCCCGGGAATCCCCCTTGCTATCTGATACCTAAAGGTATCCACCACCTCTTGCGACCAATTCGATACATCGGCTAAGTCATATCCTTGTGTGAAGTAGTCCATGTATTTCATCACATAAACACCGCAATCATTGGAGTTTCGTTGCTTTGGTCTGGACGGTAGAGCTAGGACCTCGGTTGAAGTAGGGTCACGCCCTTTGACTGGCTGTATCATATGCAATAGCCTCGGCAACAACCATGACTGCAATGAAATTATGATCCGAGAATGAATACAATATACAATTGGTAAGGACTATATAGAAGACAACAATATTAGACAAGTAAAGGAACATACCACGACTCGTATATCCTCACGATAATCCGGCTCGTCATTCATTGAATCTATGATAAGACCTTCAAATCGTCTAGTACCGAACATGAACAAAACCCAATGCACATCTCCGACACAACATGGGATGAATATGTAGTCAGCCTCGAGAACAAAAGGAGCAACAGTAGCAGTGGCAAAACCAGTAAAACTACGTAATGCTTTATTCCATGCCCTCTGCAATGCATCTCCACCGATCCTCGATGCTTTTCTGATTTTCTTCACATGTCCTTTCCCAAGTACCATGAAGTAGGGATCCAAGAAGTAATAGACAGGTTTCCTCTCCCATATACCTCCAGTGTGAATCTCCCCCTCCCGACTCCTTAGCAATCCCTGAAAATAAATATGAATGCAACAACTAAAATGAATGCAACAAGTAAAATGTATTAGCAACGAGTAACGAACAATACCATATAAGTGTATATGATCCTGTCATCAACCCATGTTCCTTGAGCCAGCTCTGCATAGCTGATGCATGGACGTGATAGTCCTGAACAATAAGACCACCGGGAATCCTCGGCTCCATCCCCAATCTGAATATATAGCATTCTTCTTTGTCAGGCTGAGACTCTTAGTGATACTCCACTTCACTTCTTTCATCCTGCGGGATGCAAGCTTCGCTGGCCTACTAGATGAGACAATAGTCTGGGGTGGCTGAGACATATGCTGGGATGGCTGTGTCATGTCAACGACATCCTGGGCAGGAATGTCAAAGTCGTCAGCCGAAGGTGCAATGAAATCTGGTTTTATGTTCAGAAATGTGGGACGTCTGTAGGCGGGTCCCTTGATCTTCTTCATCAACCGAGAGAATGGTACCAGAAATCCTCCCTACCATAAACTCAAGAGGAACCCTAGCATCCAGTTGCTTCAACATATTAAGCCCGAAAACCATCGACAAACAAAAACAAGTAAACATTTTTTCCACAAGGATATCATATGTGCAAGATGAAATACGTGTGAATGCAAATTTGGTAGTGTGTGGTGTAATGTGAAATATGCATATTTATAAAACTTCATATCCCTCGAGACTATCATACAACTCCCTCGTCTTGTACTGCTGCTGAGGTTGTGGATCCGGCTTCCCTATTCGCATACGAGATATATCAGCATACCATGCCATGTAATCAGCCTCAGAAGCAATGTCAACCGAGTCATCAACAAGTCCATCCAAATCTGAACAAAACCTGACCCATTTGTCAATATCAATGAACCACCGTACAAGCCAATCCTCCCCTACAAATGTGGCCTCCTTAGCCCCCCTATAGCCAACCATGTTCACCGGCGCCCGTGGAATCTGGGGACTAGCACCAAACTGTCTGCTCACCCTGTTCGGATGCTGCCACTCGACCACATCATAACATACAAGCGGAACTCGACCACACCCAGCTAACTGTGCCTGTATCATCTCACTGTCCATAACATCGTCGAATCTAGCATACGGCCTCCAAACCACCTCATCACCAGCAACACCATCAAACTCACCCCTATAGAACGGTAAGCTGTGGTGAGGACCTGTCTTTCTGCGCTTCTTTGAAACCCCAACATTAGTATCAATAGGCCCATCCCTCAGCAACCGGATAATCCTCCTGACCAGGAGACCGTAAAGGCACGCCAATACGAGGAAATCTCTCGTAAGACCAAACCTATAACACCCAAACACAACAAGCAATGCTCTTACTGCCCTTCTTTGCAACAATCTCCAAACCCCGGTATATATGAGCTAACACAGCTGCATCCCAAGAATAATAAGGAATCTCCCGCATATTAATCAATGGGTGCATATACCAAACATGAACCCATTGTTCATGATCTAACCACCCTCATATTGTTCATGTTCGGTATATGCACCCATTGATTAATATGCGGGAGATTCTTTATTATGCTTGGGGTGCAGCTGTGTTAGCTCATATATACCGGGATTTGGAAATTGCTGCAAAGAAGGACAGTAAGAGCATTGCTTGTTGTGTCTGGGTGTTACAGGTTTGGTCTTACGAGAGATTTCCTCATATTGGCGTGCCTTTACGGTCTCCTGGTCAGGAGGATTATCCGGCTGCTGAGGGATGGGCCTATTGATACTTATATGGGGGTTTCAAAGAAGCGTAGGAAGACAGGTCCTCACCGCAGCTTACCGTTCTATAAGGGTGAGTTTGATGGTGTTGTTGGTGATGAGGTGGTTTGGAGGACGTATGCTAGATTCGACGATGTTATGGACAGTGAGATGATACAGACACAGTTAGCTGGGTGCGGTCGAGTTCCCCTTGTATGTTATGATGTGGTCGAGTGGCAGCATCCGGACAGGGTGAGCAGACAGTTTGGTGCTAGTCCCCAGATTCCACGGGCGCCGGTGAACATGGTTGGTTATAGGGGGCTAAGGAGGCCACATTTGCAGGGGAGGATTGGCTTGTACGGTGGTTCATTGATATTGGCAAATGGGTCAGGTTTAGTTCAGATTTGGATGGACTTGTTGATGACTCGGTTGACATTGCTTCTGAGGCTGATTACATGGCGTGGTATGCTGATATATCTCGTATGCGAATAGGGAAGCCGGATCCACAACCTCAGCAGCTATACAAGACGAGGGAGTTGTATGATAGCCTCGAGGGATATGAAGTTGTAAGTGTTTTATAAATATGCATATTTCACATTACACCACACACTACCAAATTTGCATTCACACGTATTTCATCTTGCACATATGATATCCTTGTGAAAATAATGAAAAAATGTTTGCTTGTTTTTGTTTGTAGATGGTTGACGGGCTTAATATGTTGAAGCAGCTGGATGCTAGGGTTTCTCTTGAGTTTGTGGAGGAGTTTGGGAGGATTTCTGGTACCTTCCTCACACCATTCTCTCGGTTGATAAAGAAGATCAAAGGACCCGCCTACAGACCTCCCACATTTCTGAACATAAAACTAGATTTCATTGCACCTTTGGCTGACGACTTTGACATTCCAGCCATTCCTGCCCAGGATGTCGTTGACATGACACAGCCATCCCAGCATGTGTCTCAGCCACCCCAGACTATTGCCTCATCTAGTAGGCCTGCGAAGCTTGCATCCCGCAGGATGAAAGAAGAGAAGTTGAGTATCACTAAGAGTTTCAGCATGACAAAGAAGAATGTTATATATTCAGATTAGGGATAGGGCTTTGGGATGGAGCGGAGGATTCCCGGTGGTCTTACTGTTCAGGACTATCACGTTCATGCATCAGCTATGTAGAGTCTGACTCCAGAAATATGGGTTGATGACAGGATCATATACACTTATATGATATTGTTCGTTACTCGTTGCTAATATATTTTAGTTGTCTAATACATTTTAGTTGCTGCATTCATTTTACTTGTTGCATTCATTTTACTTGTTGCGTTCATATTTATTTTCAGGGATTGCTAAGGAGTCGGGAGGAGGAGATTCACTTGAGGTATATGGGAGAGGAAACCCGTCTATTACTTCTTGGATCCCTACTTCATGGTACTTGGGAAAGGACATGTGAAGAAAATCAGAAAAGCATCGAGGATCGGTGGAGATGCATTGTAGAGGGCATGGAATAAAGCATTACGTAGTTTTACTGGTTTTGCCACTGCTACTGTTGCTCCTTTTGTTCTCGAGGCTGACTACATATTCATCCATTGTTGTGTCGGAGATGTGCATTGGGTTTTGTTCATGTTCGGTACTAGACGATTTGAAGGTCTTATCATAGATTCAATGAATGACGAGCCGGATTATCATCAGGATATACGAGTCGTGGTATGTTCCTTTACTTGTCTAATATTGTTGTCTTCTATATAATCCTTACCAATTGTATATTATATTCATTCTCGGATCATAATTTCATTGCAGTCATGGTTGTTGCCGAGGCTATTGCATATGATACAGCCAGTCGAAGGGCGTGACCCTACTTCAGCCGAGGTCCTAGCTCTACCGTCCAGACCAAAGCAACGAAACTCTAATGATTGCGGTGTTTATGTGATGAAATACATGGACTACTTCACACAAGGATATGACTTAGCCGATGTACCGAATTGGTCGCAAGAGGAGGTGGATTCCTTTAGGTATCGGATAGCCAAGAAGTTTCAGCTAGGGAAGGCAAGGGGGATTCCCGGGATTCATATGCGTAGACGTCACGAAGCTTCGTAGTACTTATGTGGTTGGATTTCATTTCGTATGTAGTTGAATTTCATTTTATTTTAGGTTGTCGGATTACGCACTTGGATTTCATTTGATTTTAGGTTGTCGGATTACGTACTTGGATTTCATTTGATTTTAGGTTGTCGGATTACGTACTTCGATTTCATTTGATTTTAGGTTGTCGGATTACGTACTTGGATTTCATTTAATTTTATATTGTTCGGTTTTATTTAGGTTTTTTTGGTTTAATTTAGGTGTATTTTGGATTATTTTGGAGGATTGTTGTGAATAAATTATGCTGGATTTTGGAGGATTGTAGGTGTGGGATTTTGTTGGCAATTTGTGCAGGTTGGCTGTCTGTATACAGTCTGCAAAAATCCCAAACCCAGGCATGTGTAACAATTCCCGCTGTGGTCTCCTTAACTTCCAATCATGCAATGACTTGTTCCCAGAATAGCTCTGCAACTCCTCTCTCCCTGCACTGTCCCAAACATCCTCACTAACGTGATACCGATTATCCCAAATAACATTATGCGCGTTCGGACCCGGCAACATATTCCCGAAATTACCAAAATTACCAAAATTATCCATACCTGAAAATATTATCAACATAATTCATCAATCACCACAATAAAAACACCACCACATACACAATAAAAATAATTACCACATATATAATCACCAAGTACACAATACATTAACCCCTATTTTCAAAAATTCGTAATTATACACCCATTTGTTCAAATTATTGTAAAATTCATCCCAAAATTCATATGTTAATTACATCCCAAAAATTGAGCAGCGAAATTTAACCCCTAAATTCATAATTATAAATTCTTAATTCAATTCGAATTTCACACTAATTTTTTCATTAAATTCGATTTATACACTAAATTAATTCGAAATTAACACTAATTTAATTCGAATTTCACACTAATATAATTCGAATTTCACACTAATTTTTTCATTAAATTCGATTTGTACCCTAAATTAATTCGAAATTAACACTATTTTAATTCGAATTTCACACTAATTTTTTCATTAAATTCGATTTATACACTAAATTAATTCGAAATTAACACTAATTTAATTCGAATTTAACACTAATATTATCATTAAATTCGATTTTACACTAAATTAATTCGATATTAACACTAACACTAATTTAATTCGAATTTAACACTAATATTATCATTAAATTCGATTTTACACTAAATTAATTCGAAATTAACACTAATTTATCCTTTAAATCTAATTAAATTAATCCTAAAAAACGAATTAAATTTTCATACCACAATACTAATATTTTTTGAATTAAATCAATTCCAAATTATAAACCCTAGAAATTCTAAAAATTCGAATTTAATCATACTACGATTCATATGTTAATTACATTACAATTCATACATTAATTAACCCTAAAAATTTGAATTACATACACAAAATCGGATCTACATTAAGAAAAAAACATAAATTTATATCAATAAAACTATAAATAACAAAAAGGAATCGAATATATACCACAACGACGATAAAGGAGAATGATTCAAGCTTTCAGGGATCTTGGGTTGCTGGGTTTTTTGCTTCTGCTGGGATTTTTTGCTTCTGCTACTGTTTATATGCGGTCGTGTTTGTGTTTGTGTATATTGGAGAATCTGTGTTTGCTAGGGATTAGGCAAACAAAAAACGACACCAACCGCGGAAATTTTCCGCGACCCGTGGTCTAGGGGTATTTTAGTAATTTCTCCGGACCGCTAAAAATTTCCGCGGTCCGTCTGTGATCTCAGCCCTTCATTCCCCCATCCAACGGCTATAAATGTGTTTGTTGTGAACCGGTCTACAATAAACGTTTGTTGTAGATCGGCCCCCAAGAAACAAAAAGAAGAAACGCTGAATTTTGACTGCGGAAAAAACAAAACAAACAAGGGAGGGATAAAGTTTTAAAAAATTCAAACTACTGTATAATAATTCCCTTATGGAGGTGTCACATAACAAGGTGCAACCTCTTGAATGAACAATAGCCAATAGGTGCAACTTTTTGAATGAACAATAGGCTTAAGGTAATGACATTCTCGATTACAAGCAAGATGAACAAAAGTGAACAAATTTGCAATTTTTCGAACTATTTACCATATCTACAGTAAACAGTGTATATATCAAATGATGAAGATATCTTGTGCAAAATACTAACCTTTACCGAGTTCGGAACCAACCCTTTGTATAAAGCACCAAACCCTTCATACCGAACTGTTTTCCTGAATGTGTCGATCATACCAGTATATTCAAGTTGAGCCTTGCTCTTCCCATCACCGGTCACAACTGAGGCAGCATCCTTCCAGCCCACCATCTGCATTCTTCTACGGATGACATCAAGAGGATAAGCAACTGTCTGACCAACAGTTCCAGCTGCAGCACCACATGCAAGCCTAGTTGTAACACCCAATCCACTGTCATCCACCAGTCCAAATGGTCTGGATTTGATCAACCAGTCTTTTAAAGATTCATAAACAGCAAAGTTGAGGCCCACATAAGGTACCTAAAAATACCAACATCATCCTCTTAAGGATTTTGGGAGGGTAAAAGCCAAGCAAGTTCATTTGGCTGCTTAGTATTCTATCAGTTTGTACATAAAAAAAATTAACAGCTTAGCAACCTTAATCTGTGACAGACCATCATCATTCTAAATGTTAGCTGCAGAAAGAGAAACTTATTTTCTATTTATTTTTCACATGCACATCGCTAAATAGAACACAATACAAAAATAGCTCTTTTCCCAAAGCAGGAAACACATAATCCTAACACACAAACCACACAAATTTTAACCAGTGATAAAACACTAAAACAGCAGACCTGACAGGCATGTGTCATCCATCTGAACTTGAACTGAAGATGGACACATAATGGGGGGGGGTTGTTTTGGCTTTTTTATCTCTAATAAGAGATAAAATAAATATCTAAACCAAACATCACCAAGGTTCAAATATTTATAAATTTGGAAAAGACATTAGCCGAGCCAGATAATTTGGTACTTACAACTCCTATGACGGAAGGAAGCCATCCTTTGTATAATGCACGAGGTCCTTCTTCACGAAGGACTGTCGCAAGAGCATGATTGATTCCTCTATACTGGCATGGAGAGCTGCCTGACTGTAAAAAAGGCATAAACGTGAACTCCGTGCTATAACTAGTGTGAATCTGATTCTGTACTCATGCACATATTCACATATACTGACATTTGCACCCTTGACCTTTGTAAACCAAGGACGGGGGAAATCCACATTAATATTTAAATATCCATTATTAATCTGTAAACTATACCTGGACTGTTATCCGACCTCGTACCAGGTCCATAGGATAAGTGGCCGACATAGCAATTATTCCAGCACATGCTCCCGCTCCAAGTCGTAAAAGAGGAGTAAGTTCGGCATCCTCTGCAAGTGGACAGTAAGAAAAACTATAACTATCAATGAAATACTTGCTTGTGAAAATAGAAACACTTTAAAAACCATAAGGCTGTCGTAAAAAATATAGCAGGCCCCCTGAACTATGTTTTGGTTGCAACTCATGATGATGCAAACAGTAACAAAGAAAAATTAACCCAGTTAATAAAAATAAATGTAATATCCTGATGAATAGACATGAATATAATGATGATGATTTGATTGATGACTAAGAGGGGGGAGGGGATGATCTCACCTTTCCCAGTTTGCCGCCTATAGAGCCACAATATTCCCCTGTAAAGAGTGAGAAGAAAATCTCCTTAAATTATATATGACATACAACTTACATCTACATTGACACTACCAATGTCTGGACTCCGCAGATTATTTTAATTAAACAGATTTTCAAAAGATTGCTATTACAATTTACAAAGAAGAATAACCCGTTCAAATATTTATCCAGATAATAGGCATAAAATTTATCAAAGGATCACTGCATTTAGTTCAACAAAATGTAGTAAAGAAAGAAATCTTAAACACTTGGTGATGCAAGTAAATCGAATTATATCTTCGAAAAGTTGCGTAAAACTCTACGGCAAAGTTCCGACATGACGTTTAAAATTACATGATATGCTACTGCTCGGAATGTAGTCAGTGTACTGGGTCCAAAGGGAGGGAGGTTATGAGCAATCGCACTGCCTAGCATTTCAGCCACCAGAAATTTGCAGTACTGTTACTTACGATGTTTTTTTACAATATCAAATAGTCGCACTCATATCATGCTATAAGTGGACAATTCCCAGAAATTGAAAAGATATTGGTAATAATTCTTGCAGCTCTCCCTACTTACTACAGGGAGCCTGAAGAACAAGAGTTAAAGAGGAGTACTGCTTATGCCGCATAAAAAGCAAGGTCCCAAAGAAAGACTGATTCAGTGATTCCCTCTTTTGATGGGCCAATTGGACATCAATATATACTGATAGCTTGTGTACTTTTTATGAAAGGAGTATTATTTGGATATTTGGATTAGATTTTAGCTAGACTTAAATGTCCAACTCTACCGGGCAGCTTACAATACCTAATAAGATATAAGTATGAGCTTATCTACATTATACTAAAAGAGAGTATAACTGATGTCATCCTTGTTGATGTGTCAATCTCTCATTAAATAGCTGACATCATCAAATCTTATGTGTCAAACTCTTAATTTGATGATGTCATCTTCCACTAACATGTTTCCCAAATTAATTATACTTTCAATGTCTCTCCTTCATTTATAACCTCCACTCATTCTCTCGCTTCTTCATTTCTCATTTCTCCCTCCCCATTTTTAAAGTCTCCAATAATTCTATTTTCCACTAATTTAAATATTCATCAATTTATTATATATTTTTATAAATAATAAAAAATATTTTAATTTTCATAATCTTTTTAAGCAATTATATTTATAATTTTATTCTATTTCTCAACATCATAATATGATATAAATATATATATATATTGAAATTTAACTATTTCAAAATATATTTTAATAAAAAAATTATAATATAACCGGGCATGTGCTCGGGAACTAATCTAGTGGTTAATATATCAAAAAGATTAGAAGAAAAAAAAACTTTTAGATTCATAGACACTTCATGCGCTTCTTTCAGAGTAACGCAGAACTGTTTGTAAAGATATTTTCAAACTTGCACAAAGATATCGTTTTCAACACCTAAGAGATTTTTTCGAAATATGAAGCGTCTCAGAAATGTTTTTCTCTCAATAGACCCCGTGCTACGAAATAATGCTCTTTGACTCATCCTTTTAGCAAATAAACAATTAGTAATTAATTTTCTTAGTGTAGTGAATCTATATAAAGAAAACTCTGCTTAACTGGTAGCTACTTTCACATCAAGAGATGCAAAAGTAAGACACAAGCGACTACTCAAATACTTGTATAATATGCTTAAAATACAGAAGCATACTTGGAAGCTTCCTCGTAGCTGTAGAATTTGACAGCTGAGTTTGGCACAATTCGAGCACAATTAGTCCCATTGCCTTTAAATAATCCTCGAAAACCCTCAGTTCGCCATATATATTTCAAACCTTGGACTGTTCCATTGTATTTTATGCTATGCGGGTTTTGAACCTGCAATATAAACCATATAAGTTTCATAGTGTCTTAAATAAACAAATGAAACCAGAACACGGCCACAAGTTACATGTACAGGATGACTTGAGGTAAGAGATATATCAAAAGATTGTTTCGAACTATTCCAATAATATAAATTTAAACGAAAAAATTACACGGCCAAGTGGAATCATGCAGGTGTTCTTCGAAAAACTAAGTTAAGACTTAAGACAGATACTGAAGATACCTGGGTTAAAAGGGAATGGTGGTGGTGGAAGGAAGGATAGTGGATGATATACGTAACATTCATGATAGAGATTAGAAATAGAATAATTGATAGAAGTGGAGCATGACAAAGTAATTCCTCAAGCTGGAGCTGAGATGGCTACGATGCAGCCCTTGTTGTCGCTTGGAACAGTAACGTGGCTGTTACCTGGAGATAGTCATTATCATTCCATGTAATGTTAACATGATTGCTCCGTGGCTAGTAAAGTGGTCATCAGAATCGTAACAGGGAGCATCAGATAATGATATTGTTGACGGGAGGATTCTAGAAGGGTCTCCTGGGAAGTCATGCAAACAATATGAACGAGACCATAAGGAAACGCATCAATTCAGCTGTTTATTGAATGTATAATATTTTTTTTCATCTTTTAGCGATAAGAAAATACAAACAGGCTACTGCCTATCCTGGCGGCTAATTGTCTACTGTGTATCTGGTGTTTTGGCAGATTGCAAGGTGGAAAACCTGGTTCAGAGCACTATATTTTGATACATACAGCATGTTTCCAGATAACTTCCTTTATCCTAAACAAATGTTGCAAGGTATTTGCTTGTATCTGGTAGACCAGGATAAGTTGTTCAAATTATTGCCACCTAGCAAATTTACAAGTTAAAAATGTCTTTGTGTCAATGTACGTGAATACAGCTCATGGCTGATTAAGTGGTACAATGAGGCCCTGAAATGGAACAAGCGATAGCAATTTTCACTGCAAATAACCTGCCTCGTTATATTAGCACCTCCAGTATCAGTATATTAGGTGTTCTAGATCTTTCACCATTACATGGTTTCTTCTCATAATAGTTCGGACATCCAACAGAAGCTGATAAAACTAGAGAAACTACATTGATGTCATTAATGTACATGACGAATGACCACAGACTGATGATTTATAGTTCAAATTATCATTAATGGATGACAACTGATAAACTACTTAAACTGACAAAACAGAAATGATAAAAATTGAGCTCAAAAGGCCTCCAATAAGTATATCAACATCCGTGAATGTCAGAATAGAATCAATAAAATACATTATGGTTAGGTATAAGTAGGAGATAATTTCGACAGATACAATTCTCCAAAGAGAGTCATATATGATTATTTTCTTCTGCTACTGGTTGTAAAGTATGCTAGAAACATTAATTTTATAGAAAGAGTTGTATTCAGACTACAAGTACTTTAAAGTCAAGATTCGTATAATGAAATTAAAAATGTAAAGCAAACAAATTCAACAAAATGATGGTATGCAGGGTCGTAATTTGAAACAACATAACAAACCAACAGAGGAGACAATTACCTGCAGCAAAATTTTCAACCGTTCTAGAGGAGCAACAGCAGTACGGGACCTGAAAATATGAGGGAAAAGGCCATGACTTTAGCAACTAAACATCTTTGACATTTTCCAAAGTTTTACTTTGTCACGTGATTAGTATAACGCATGATTATCACAATAACTCTGTGCCTTGAGGATCCAATGGTGAAGGAAGTTTCTAAAATTATTTGAAAAAAGTTAACGTAATTTAAATGATTTTTATTAAAATAAAAAGTCCATTCTTTATAGATAGAAACCGTATCATTTTTCCACAATTTGGCTCAGCTATAGTTACAAATTTTACTAAATTGAAGTTATTAGGAACATGGCTCCCTGGTTGAATCAACATTTTGCCCACATTCATCAACATGCAACGCTATAACAACACAAAAGAGAAGCAAAGAGCAACAAAAAATGAAAAAACTTTACAGAAAATATAATAGTAAAAATTATCAAGTAACAAAAGATCAAGTCTTCGTTTTTGTTGGAAAAAGATATCAAGTCTTCGTTTTTGTTGGAAAAAGAGGAAGTAGCAAGCTTTATCTTGTATTTAAATTTCAGTTTATCAGCCCACCTCTTCCTTTATCCACCAACTGATACACATGTTGTGTACCATATATATCAATCATTCTATCCAATCCCAATCCATATTCTTCGTTTCCATTATTCTAACCAATTCCTATTCCCCTACGCAAACACAAACCACCAATTCAAATCAAATAAGATAAACAAGGGACACGCGCACGCACACACTCAATCACGTAATTCGTCCAAACAGACACTATAATCATGTAATCACGCGTACACATTTCATTTCTGTAAACACACATTCCCGAACAAAACAATGGAAACACTAAACACGTAGGCATTTCAAAAACTACAAATTAATTGAAACAATAAATACATATGCATTTTCACAAATTTTAAAATTACAAATTATGATCAAACAATCGAAACAATGAACATATATGCATTACAACAAATTTAAATTATGAAAAAAACAATTGAAACAAATAACAAATACAAATTAATTGGAAAAACAGATATGCATTTCAACAAATTACAAATTGTGAACAAAACAATCTAAATATGCATTTCCACAAATACAAATTACAAACAAAATAATCGAAACAATTAACACATGCATTTCCACAAATACAATTACTAAACAAGATAATCGAAACAATTAAAATGTGCATTTCCACAAATAACAATATAATTGAAAGAATAAACACTACAAACATTTCAACAAATACAAATTTACGAAATCGAAAAGATCGAAAACTAACACTCCACCAGCGACACCACCAGCAAGAAGAGACTTAGTAATAGTAAGCCAATCGAACTCACGCGGAGCCTTCACTCCTTCACTCGCTTTCTTCGCTTCCTCGGCTAGATTCACTATTCTCGTTACGCCGCTCTTTCCTACTACATCCTCCGATGCCATCGTTCTTCTCGCCGGAAACCTCCCGGAATTTACGAGACTTTCCGGCGATTACGAGAGAGAGAGAGAGATTTGGCGGCTTTGCGAAATGGAGTTTAGATCGTTGGGAGTGTGATTATATGGTTGTTATTCTGTTAATTACTCCTTACACTTCTATAACATTAATTAAAAGTCAAGTAAATTTGCTTAAAGCTATTTTTTTAAATATAGGTAAAAATATCATTTAATTTTTATATAAAAATCTTAATAATTTTATATATCTCTTCTATATATAATAGGAGAACAAGGGATAATATTAATTTGATTAAAAAGTCTCATTTAAAAGAATAAATTACCCTTAATTTTAATATTTATATAAAAGATATGATTTGTGGGAATCAAACTCGGGATATTCCATTCAACTATACAACCTCACACCATTACACCATATTGTCACATGTGTTTTTTATCGTACACATAATATGTAAGGCTGCTAAATAAATACTTTATTTGACTTTTAAGATAGTTACTTGAATTTCGCAAAAAAAAAATTACTTGAATATTTGTACAATTAATTTTAAATAATTGAATTTCAGATATAAAGTTAGGCATAGTACATAAATAGCTTATTGTCTTATTTATGAATCATTTTTTAGTTTAAAAATATATCTCATATATTTTCAACATATTTTTTATTATAACAAGTAATTAAAATGTACATATATAATTTCTAAAAAAATATTGAAAATAAAATCGCTTATATATAAATAATCTATATTGGTATTTCATATTTAGATCAGTTCAAATTATAATGAGTTAATGCATTTCGAATTTGAAATCAGAACTTGACTCATTATTCAAAAAATACTCGAAATTTGACTACATAACCCGACCGAAAAATATCGTCACATTCTATATTTAGTAAATTTAAATTACAAACTCGACGAGAATATCTTACCAATATTGTGAATTTTTTTAACATCCTGTTTTAATATAAATGAACGTGTTTGAGGTCTTTATATAATCAAGTCAATTGATTATTTGTATTAAAATTAATAACTTGACTCGTAATGCTTTATTATTTTTGGGACTTGTCCCGAATTTAAAAATATTCAAAATTTGATATGAAATCTCACGAGATTTGTTAAAACTACGACAGTATATTAAAACGATTAATTTTTTATTTTTCACTTTTTAAAAAACTGACTTTTTAAAAACAATTCTTTCAAATATCGAACAGTTTGATATTGAAGTAAAAACACGAGAACAAGGCTCTCTATCTCCACTCTAGGGTTTTGAGAGTCAACTCCCAAAATTTTAGACATCGTTTCTCCATTCTTCAACCTGCATACATCATTAGATCAATCCCACTTCGTTCTCCCATCTCCTCTTTTATTTATCTATATCACTTTTTTTCAATAAAATCAAGATCCAATTCTTTTCGGGTGAGATCTATTCGAGTACCTTGTTATCAAGGTTGTTAATCGTGTCCATCTTTTTGGGATGTTAGTATTTTATGTCGTGATGTTCTTCTGTCTTTTGTTGCCGGATTTGGTAGTCGTTCTGAAAATGATTTATATGATATTTTTGGAGATCTGTACGGCTTGTGACAGATATGGTACGGTGGTGGATATCGTAAAAGCTCACCTTTCACAACAAAAAAGTGTTCGTGTTTTATGGGCAGTTGTTGCTTTAATATCAATTGATATAATTGATAGTTTTGAACATTGGGCTACAGATGATGCTTATGTGAAGATCAATTGTGTTACTACTAGTTTTGGAATTGATGTAGGTTGGATTACTCTAAATGTCATTGTAATACTTTTTAGTTTAAAGAATTTGAATATTTAATGTATTAAAAATCTGAAAACAAACAGCTATTTGGTTAGCTCGATTTTTGTTTTACAATCAGGTTGTAGTTGACAGTTCGGGGGTTTGTCCCGGCTGCGGTTCAATGTTTTAATGTTTTTTCACTTTGTTCGTAAAAAAAACAATTATTTCAAATAAGCAATATTCATAAACGAAGATAATATTATTTGATCAAAAACATCATACAAATATCTTGAATCATCTTAGTACTTTGAATTGTTTAAAATAAAAGTTAAATCTATAATATACTTTAGCACTTGATTCAATTCATTTTACGATCATTATTTAAATATTTTTTAAGAAAAATATTGAAGATAGAATCGCATATGTATAAATAATTTGTATGTGCACTGCATATTTAGATATATTCAAATTATAAATAGTCAATGCATTTTAGTTTATTTCAAATTTGAAATTAAAACTTGACTCATTGTTCAAAAATACTCGAAAAATTGACTACATTACCCGGCCGAAAATAAATCATCACATTCGAGGTTTAGTAATTTTAAACTCGGCGAGAATATCTTACCTATAATGTTAAAAAATTTAATATTTTAAATTAATAAAAATTAATATGTTTGAGGTTTTTATAGGTTAAAGTCTATTTATAATATGTATTAAAATTACTAACTTGACCGTTAATGCATTATTGTTTTTGAGATTTGGCCCAATTTTAGAAATATTCAGAATTTGATACGAGCTTTCACAAGATTTGTTAAAATTACAATGATGTATTAAATCGATTTATTTTTTATTTTCACTTAAAAACCTAGCTTTTTAAAAATAATTCCTTTCAGATAAGAAATATTCATTGATGAATATAATATTATTTTCTCGAATACATTGTACAAATATTTGATTTTTTTTTAATATTTTGAATTATTCATATAAAATATATATATATATATATACTATGTTGTAGTATTTGATTCAATGCATTTTATGCCATTTAAAGAAAAAATATATACTATTCAATTATTTGAAGGAATTAACTAGTTCAACTTATATTTATAAAACTTTATCGAATTGGAAAATATTTAATTTTAGGAGAATACTATACAATGTTATCAAATTATTATATGAATAAATTGTTTGGGTTAAACCCAATATGTGATATGGGCTTGGTGATACAAAACATAATTGGATTGGATAATAATTGTATTTGTTGACAATTATTATCATAATGGGATTGAGTAATAATTGTATGTGTTGACAATTATTATCATAATGGGAATGGGTAATAATTGTATGGGCAGACAATTATTATTATAATCATATTAGGTATGTCTTGTTGGCTATGTTTGTGAAGGTTATATATACATAGTCAGGTTATTGTTTTGATGTATGTTTAAGAGATGTAGTCGTCTTATGTATCGTTTGGGAGATGCTTGAGCATTGGTTGACTCAAGTATCAGTGTGGGACACCATTGAGCTATTATTTATTGATGTATTATCGATAATTGTTTTGATTAATAATAAAAGTTGGGACGCGGGTTTTCCACGCCAAATATATTGTTGTGTGTTTGTGTGTGTGCTCTGTATTGGTAGAATTGAATCTCGAATATGTGTGTGTATTTCCTCCTAACAAGTGGTATCAGGAGCCGAGGTTCGAGGTTCGTGATGAATTGGGTTGGAGGAACGTTCGAGGTTCAATTGGTATGGTGGAGTACGTCGATGGATTTGCTGACAAAGTTACGTGCGATATGTCGGTTGACTTGCACCGTGGATCAATTCGTTCGGACTCGAGGTGGAAGATGGACGGGATCTTAGCAATAGTTTCAATGGTTTGATGGTTGATCAACCAGGTGAAAAAATCTGTATGATACTCGTGATGTTCTTCAAAAGAGGCCGAAGGATTGTGAAAGCAAGGATTGGGTGACTCAATGCTGAAAGGAGGCACTCGTGGTTGATGCACATGATTTTGTAGATGGATATGTCGTTAGGGTGAAGAACGGTAGTTTGGAGTTATTTGAGGTCACTGTACGGGTCTTAGTGATTCTCAAAAGTTAGAAGAACGAGATGAATAAATTTTTGTTTGAGGGGAGGCATCGGCAAACGAACGTTGATATTTTGATGGTTACCATTCAACCTGATCAGGAGTATTGGGTTGAAGGGGAGGATTGTTGGGGTTAAACCCAATATGTGATATGAGTTTGGTGATACGTGACATAATTGGATTGATTAATAATTGTATTTATTGACAATTATTATCATAATGAGATTGATTAATAATTGTATGGGCAGACAATTATTATTGTAATCAGATTAGGTATGTCTTGTTGGCTAAGTTTGTGATGGCTATGTATACATAGTCATGTTATTGTTTTGATGTATGCATAATACATGTAGTCGTCTTATGTATCGTTTGGGAGATGCTTGAGCATTGGTTGGCTCAAGTATCAGTTTGGGACACCATTGAGGTGTTATGTATTGATGTATTATCGATAATTATTTTGATTAATAATACAAGTTGGGACGTGGGTTTTCCACGTCAAATATATAATTGTGTGTTTGTGTGCGTGCTATGTATTGGTAGAATTGAATCTCGAATATGTGTGTGTATTTCCTCCTAACATAAATATTAGAGTCGTAATGAAAGTGTTGGATTTTAAACGCAGCGGGGGCATGGCAAAACACTTTTACACATATAAAATTCAAATAAAAGCATATAAATCGTGAATAAAAATTCGAAGGATCGAATCTAACCTTTAAAATAATTCGGAGACAACAATCAGAGATCCTTAGCAGTTGCTCCTCAAGTGTGAAGCACTCCACCGGTATCCACCAAGAAAACGATGTTAAGGAGGAGGAAGGAGGTGGAGAGAATTGGGTTTTCCAAACTTTTTGGGTTTTCGGGTTTCGAGGTTGGAATAAAATTAGGGTCTATAATAGTGTATTTATAGGCAAAATTTTCAGCTGAAATTTTCCCATAAATATTATTATTATTATCCCATTTATTATTCTCATTAACACACCTTTTAATCATTAATCCTTTTTCTAAACACTTTAGAAATAATTCTCTCTCTTGATTTAATTTCCAAAAAATTAAATCCTTTAATTAATAATATTAAGAACTTTTCTTAATTAATTTATAATCAATTAAATCTCATTTAATCAATTATTAAATTTTCCAATTAATTATTTATTTCATAAATAAATAATTATTAGCCATTATTAATTAATTACTCCACCATTAAATCATTCTTTTTTTATGGTGTGACCCTGTACGTTCAATATTAAGCCGGCAGTAGAAATAAATAATAATAAAACTATTTTATCATTATTTATATAAATTCTCTAATTTATTAAATATGATTAATTAATTAATCACATTTATTCTACATCGTGAGGGATACTTCTCAGCATATCGCGACTATCCGGATAATATGAATTCACTGCTTAGAATACCAAGAACCTATTCAGTGAATAGTTACCGTACAATAAACTCCTTCTACCCTACAATGTCCCGATTAAATACAAGGCATGGATCTCGTGTCAAGTCTATCTAATTCAATCACTTGTTTACCATTTACTATGCGTAGTTCTATGCAAATTAGAAACTCCTTTCTAATTTCATTTACTCTGGCCAGAGATTCCTGAACCAGCATAAGTGGATCAGCCTTGAACATTCGCTTCCTTCACTGGAAGGGGTAGATCCTTTATTGATCATACACTATCTTCGTGTACAAATTCCTATACCCAGAAGAGCCCTAATAATTGTCCCTGGAGACTAAGAACTAAACCAAAACATAGTTCAGTGTACACAAGATGACTATGATGACCTCAAGTCTAAGGATACTTGTACAACTATCACTATGTGAACAACTGCTGACACGTGAGTGAACTCCATCAGTTGTTCAGTTGTGCGAGTCATGTTCAGTGAACTTATTCTATAATAAGCACCTACATACTAGCTATAGTGTCACCACACAAATGTCTATGAGAACATACATCCTTCATAATGAAGCAAACATAGTATGTACCGATCTTTGCGGATTATTAATTACCAGTTAGTAATCCTATGACCAGGAACTATTTAAGTTTAGAGTTATCATCTTTTTAGGTCTCACTATTATGATCTCATCATAATCCATAAAAAGCTTTACTCTAAACTATGGTATATCTTATTTAAACACTTAAATAGATAAAGCCCGTAATAAAAACAAAACAAGTCTTTATTAATATCAATGAAATCAAAACAGATTACATAAAAGTTATTCCTAAATCCTAATATATGATTGGACTTAGAACATATTCCTTTCAGAAAGAAACTTAAAAACAGTTTAAATAATGATATAATTACAACTTTCTTTCGAATTCTTCAAAAAAAACATGAATATCAATAATAAGTCTTTACAATATATAATTTATTTTTATGTTACAACCATGATTGATATTCGGTTGCGTAAAAAATAGATATGGATTGTTTGTCAGTGATAATGTGAATACCATATATAAATTATTGCAATTAATTTATTACATATTTTTAATATTGAATAATTATAAATACATGTTATTTAAGTAATCAATTGTCTCCCTAGATGTTAATAATGATTATATATGTACATAAATCAGATATTTAGCATATAAATAAATGAAACCATCGTAATTTACTAAAAAATGTAACATACGATAATTTACATGCTGACACACGCACATATAACTTAATCTTACCTTTTTAACAATATTGTAGATAAAAAACTAACATTTTTCCATACATACATGCGTTGAATTTCAAAACCTAACATTTTTCATTAAAATAACTTTTATATTAATAGTAATGTGAATTTTACATTATTGTATATTATGATTGCAAGTCATTCTGAATTCAATTATGCATTTTTTATCTTATTAAATTGAGTAAGTTAATTGTATGTTAGTAGTAAACTCAGTAATAAAATAGCTCGGTATATATAGTTTATTTAAAATAAAATTCAAAATTTTTGGTCAATTCTGTATTCAACATATATATTAATTTTTAGTTTTTTCTTTGTAAACATACTAACGACATTCTATAGATTAGGTTTAGTGGTTTCGTTTTAAGCGTACACTAGCCAATCTGCCTATATTCATTCATTAAATACAAATTATACGACACAAACAAAAATTATATATAATTTGCTTAATGAGCTATATTGAAAATATTATGTAATTTGGTAATGTCTTGTATAAAAATAATACACATTGATAAACAATTAATTTGTATTTGATATACGTTAGAGGTTGTATAACATTTACAAATAAGAAAACTACTATGAACATTATAATTGCATGATGTATAAAAAATTTATAGAAAATGACTCGTGCCCCGCATAGGTTATTATGCTAGTTTTACTAATGCCTCAAACTCACTACATGCATATCACAAACCCATATCTAGCATTCATATTTCCCTCACCCTTTCAAACAACCTTCAAAAAATCATCAATCTAGTTCTATTATGAGCTATATCTCAGTTAAGTGACGAGTAAGCCTATTTTTACTCGAAGACATCACTCTTACTTTTAGAGTAAGTTTTGGATCTTTTTTTCGTTGTTTTAACTGCTGAGTGTCTATTTTAACTTGTTTACACTCATGAATGATTTCTTCGTATTGTAAAGCCCTAATATTATTTCAAGGGTCTGTACAGTTATAAATATTTTTATAAAAATATAATATTCACGGTAAACATTTTCTCGGAACTTAATAAAAATTATTAATTTAGTAAAAGTCATGGAAAGATATCCTCGACACCGAGATAATATCATTTTAATGATTTTAAAGAAAACATCGATAAAATAATTCAATCTCATTGAACTCTTCAATTTTGAAAGTCAATCTCATTGAATTCTAGTTATGTATTAATTTCGATTTCAAAACTATAACATGTGAATGTGTAAAGTGATGTGCGGGATCATTACGTGTGTGAGTTTAACCTTATTATTATGCACATGAAATAAGAGAGCAGGACAACTTAACTTTACAAAATTTAAAATTTTCAAATTCGTCTCGTTCTCAATATAATTAAATTCAAACGCTTTCATTGTCTAGACTATATGCACCGAGAGTTACTCAAATGTGAATTTTAATTAAAATAAGATATGAGATCTGATCTCAACCTTCCATTTTATAAAATTTTTATATTTTTCTTTTAATCTCAACCACACCTTTTTTCTACCACCCTGCTCATTCTTTACCACCTCTCTCTCATCAACCAACTCTCACCCCTGCCTTTCCTCTCTCCACCTCCACCTTCATGGTCGATGCCGCGCCACCACCTCCCACCCACCTGGTAACCACCGCGACCCCTTCTTTCTCTCTCCCTCTCCCTTTCCACCCCCATATATGAATTCAAATCTTCCCCATTAACACCGATCTGCATCATCGAATTAATGTTACCACTACTTCATTTCAGATCGTTAATATCAAAAGTGAACAAATACTGATTGATTAAGGTGAATTTTTGTTCGTTGACATTGAGTGTTAGGAGTTTTATTAGGTTGTTTTCGACCGACCAGTACTGGTTGAGATATCGGTGACGTAGATCGTCGAAAAATATGAGAGATTTATTCCAGTAGTGATAATCAAAGGTTGTGGTAGTTAGTGGTGATTAATTATGATGTTGTGGTGATTATGTAGGCATATTGGTCGGATGGGCATAAATGGTGGCTGAATGCAATGATCTTCCGTTGCCGATGATGATTTTTCGTACACGACACGATAACACGAAACGAAAATAACGGGTTTGCTTTGACATTTTTGGTACACGAACCCGAATGTACACAAATACGAAAGAACACGGATGAATATAGTGTCAGTTTTGAGTTTAGCCTTAGTTACACGACACGAAACGAAAGTACGCGAAATAAATAAATAAATAAATATATTTATCATAATTATATGAATACATATATCTTACAATAATATTTTACATACATTTTTTATGAAAATTATATACAAAATAGATTCAAATTTAAATTTTACAAGAAGTGACTGCATTTGAGTTTGTATGACTTATCGACTTAAAACTCAATTAGTAAAAACAAAATATTTAAATATGAATTATCTATATCTTTATTATTAATTTTAAATTATTATACAAAACACGACAAAAAACGTACACGAAATAATGAAGTTACACGAACACGAAACAAAACGAATTCTTAACAATTCGGGTGTGATTCAGGCATTCATGACACGAAATACGAAAATACACGACGCGAAAATATACGAAACGAACGAATTGTGAGCTCAGTTAAAAATCAAACAGATTTGTATTTCGAGACAGAGGAGTGATCGGTAACAAAAGAATAAGTTGAGGGAGTAATTAGTAACAAAAGAATAAGTTGAGGTGTATTAATTTTATTCCCAAATTTGATACGTACATAATAAGGTACATAATAAGGGGAGGATAATAGTCAAAGGTCCTCTATGATCCAAATGAAACTTCATTTCAAAAATAGATTTTCATAAACTCAAAACTCTCCGGCGACAAAGTGATAATCGCCGGCTGCAAAAGAAGAACAAAAGCTGCCGGAGATTTGATCGGAATTGATGGAATCTTCTCACTTGCTGATGACGTCTTCAGGTACATCACCGATTGTATAAGTGATAAGATGATAAGACTCTCCTTCATTTTTGGCATTTCTAATTATACATTTGTATTTTTGTGGTAATATCTTATTTTTGCTTAACCAATTTATTTGTTTTTAGTCAAACATAGTATCATATTTTCATTTTATTATAACCAAGTCAAAACAATATAAAATCAACCGTTGACCTAAATAATTGCATTTACTAATGCTTTTCCTGATTTTTATCTATATATTTTTGTCGAAATCGCACAAATCTCCTAAAAATGACACGATAAAATTAAGGGAATTTATCAAAAATACCATTTTTTATGAAAATATTTGCAAAGATACGGAACCCGGAACCTGACTGGATACTCGGTTCTTCCGTATTTTTGCAAATATTTTCTGTAACATGGGTATTTATGTAAAAATTCCTAAAATTAAGCGTATTTTGAAAAAATTAAATTTCGGAAAATTATTTGTAACGTACGCCGCTGGGAGAAACTAAAAATAAGCATTGGAAGCGTGAATTTCAATATAACAGCTGCGTCCAAAACTGATTTTTAAAAAAGTTATTGTAACAGACTTGTTGTTAACTACACGGAGTCATAATATTGTTCTCAATATTACATCATCATTAATTATTATCTTTATTTTTTATTATTCTCCACTCTCCATCCTATTCACATACATTATTATATTTATATTTAAATTAAATATATTGATTTTATAAATAAAGTTTCTTATATTATTGAGTAAATAAACGTACCCTGTTAACACTCTTTCTCACATGGAACACAAGCTTAGTTTGACATCTTTATTAATTAGAATAATTAACTATTAACCACTTTTGACATTAATTTAGATACTATTAGCATATGATTATTGATTAATACTATTCTTATAATAAATGCAATTATTAACCACTACTAAGATCTTGTTAAATCTCAGCAGTATCCACCAGATTGATATACTAATCAGGATTATTAGTTTTGTTATAGTAAAATCTATATAAGTTTATTTTTTTCGTGATCAGGCAGCTTACCATGGCACTGTAAATTCCCCTTTGAAATCTCTGTCTTTCGGTTTCGAGTTTGTGCATGTTTATATATACATCCAAAATTGTGTAACTATGGCAGATATCGTAGAGAATGGTTCTGTAGCTAAGGTCACTGCCCGGGATGATGATGCTGGTGCTGCTTTCGTGCTCGAATCCAAAGGTACTCCCTTGATTTTTTGTTTTCCGATTTTACTGTATTAATGTATCTTGTTTTTTATCGTTGTTACGTATAATTTTAACTTAATTGTGGTTGCAAATTGATATATGTTAATGTTGAAGTTTGAATTATGTTGATTAGGGGACTGGTATCATGCCGGATTTCACTTGACTACGGCGATAGTAGGACCGTCTATATTGGCATTGCCGTTTGCGTTTAGGGGAATGGGATGGGGACTTGGTTTCTTCTCGTTGACGGTGATGGGCGCTGTTACTTTCTACTCTTATTACCTTATGTCACTTGTGCTCGAGCACTGTGAGAAATCTGGTCATCGCCACATTCGTTTTCGGGAACTAGCTGCGGATATACTTGGTAATTTACTCTTGTATATAAACTGGTTTAAACTTGTACGAGATAATATACTGTATATATTGGCATTGTAATTGTAGTATTAACTGTTATGAATCCCGTTTAGGCATGTTTATAATGGCTGAATTAGGGTTTTTGTTGTAATTTCAACTTAAGGTGTCAAACATAGCTTTAGGCTTAATATAATGAATGACAAAAGTTATACTAGTTTTGTTTCAGTATCACGAGCAGCGGTAAAGGTGTATCCCCAATGATAAAAAGAACTTAAGTTCCCCATTACTCTAAAGAAGATGCTACAGTTTCTATTAACTTCATCCGAACACTTGCAAATTAGCTTCACCTACAAAAAAGTAAAAATGTGAGGGGAATGGTACCTGGTGGGGATTGCATTAATTATTATATTGACTATGAGTGCTTCTGGGTGGGTAGGTGGATGTGGAGCAGAGTACTTATCATATATATCAGCACTTAAGGCCTTGAAATGTCAGCCTTGTCATTCATCTTCTCAAAAGTTTACAACTTAATAAGCCTAATAATGAAACTATGAACTCTAATGCCCACCTTATCCACTCCACCAAAACTCTGAAGTTGGTTTTTAGTCCTACCTTAAGTTTATATTGTTTTTTCAGTACACTTGCTTTTGTTGGACAAGCTAATGAAAACCTAAGTAGATGCGATTTTCTATAACTCTGTGGACTTTGTAAATAGCGGAAACTTTATCAATCTGTCCCATGGTAAGAATATCTAAAATTCGGTTCAAAGAAAGAATATCTTACAAGTTAGTAACAGTAGATAATTTTTTTTCACCAGTTTTTAGTTTTTACTGGCCGATCTTTCTTTGAACTTGAAGTTATTTGTTGCATAACAAGAGTACTGCTTCTCTGTGGTAAAGTTATTTGGAACACATAAATCATTAAATTTTTTCTGTGGAAGAAAGGCAAATTAAACCGAATCTGCTATATTCTTTTAATTAAATTCTGATAGTTAGTTGTAGGAATGAGTTATTGAGATCCATCGACCACAATTGGGCTTGCAACTCACAATCTTTTCTTCTAGATTGAAGATTTTAAATTGATAATTGTAATTGCCAGCCCCTGTTTTGGGACTTTGGAGTGCTTATAGGACACATGGGTCAGATTCTAATGACTCGTGTCTTGAATTTACACTCTTGTAGGGTCTGGCTGGATGTTTTATTTTGTAATATTCATTCAAACAGCAATCAACACTGGCATATCGATTGGTTGTATTTTGCTTGCAGGAGATTGCCTTCAGGTATATGTATTAAAAGAGTTCAGAAGTTATGTTGTTAATTATGAATTAATATTAGAAACTTACAAAGAAATTAAACGCCCTTGCATCTAGAAGTATGAATTCTGATTAGCTTCAAAATGCAATAGCAAACATATAAGGTAGCATATATAAGGAAGAGGCATTGCTTTAATCGACAGTCTAGTTATATAAATCCCTCTCTTAGATGTATCTATATTCTTTAAGAAAATTATATTTTTTTATGCAATATCATTGATCTTGAATTGTGTCTTTCTTTCACTTCTCAAGATCATGTACAAGGAAATTCAACCCAATGGGACCTGGAAATTATACGAGTTTATAGCAATCGTGACAGTAGTCATGATATTTCTCTCTCAGATGCCAACTTTCCACTCTCTCAGGCACATTAATCTTGCTTCACTATTTCTCAGCTTGGGCTACACCTTCCTTGTCACTGGTGCTTGTATCTACGCAGGTAATTCATATATTGTATCATTATTATGTGCCTTTTAGCTGAATAGCTGGTATCCTTTATTATCTGCTCCAACTCAAATACTCAATAAGTAGTTTTTTAGAAGTGCATGCATCATGTTGTGTCTAATCATAGTAAGAATTTGCTATTGGAAGAATTTGTTAAGTTACTGTTAACTCCTTTTTCATATCTTATTAGTTATTGCAGCTCACGTGTCTCTAATTTAGCAGACAATGAATAGTTTTACATTGATATTTTTTTTAGAATTTCTTAATTGGTAGCATTATTAATTTAAGGACATATGTCTTGTAGGTACCTTAAAAGACGCTCCTCCGAGGGATTATTCGTTGGAAGATTCATCAGCTTCAAAAATTTTCAGCGCATTTACTTCAATCTCTATCATTGCTGCCATATTTGGAAATGGGATACTTCCTGAGATACAAGTAAATATTATATCCCTGTTAAAAATTTGATAAACTTATGTACAGCATTAAACCTCAGATCTACGATTTAGTGCCTTACCATTGGATTGAAAATGAGCGACGAAGAAATCTTCTAAATATTATAAAGCTTCTTTTTGTTAGTTCTCGTGAGGTTGTATGAACCTCAATTGCTTTTAAACATTTGAGGCATGTAGGTAGAACAATGAAGATGCGCAAGTTCATTTTTGCTGCTGCTACCCGTTTTTAATTCTCGCGAGGTTGTTTGTTTTTGATGGTCACAATGCCAAATTGTAAATATGTACAGGCAACTTTGGCTCCACCGGCCACTGGGAAGATGGTGAAAGGGCTAGTCATGTGCTACTCAGTAATATTCATTACTTTCTACGCCGCTGCAATTTCTGGGTACTGGGTATTTGGGAACAAAGCTAGTTCAAACATACTCAATAGCCTAATGCCAGATGAAGGGCCTGCACTAGCTCCAACATGGGTTTTAGGACTGGCTGTTATCTTTGTCCTTCTTCAACTCTTTGCCATTGCCTTGGTAAGCTTGTTTTCCTAGTACATAAACGTTCCAAACAGCAAACATGGTATCCTTGATCTCAGATGTTAAATATTCTCACTCGATTAAAATGTCTCTCACATTAATAGTTACCAAGAGTTTGATGGAATTGTTTTTTATTTTTGAATTTTGCACTTCTTCTTTCAGTAAAAACATAGCAGTGTCACAAACATAAGATGAGTTCACAATCAATAGCCACCGAAAGTAATATACGTTGCACCGCAGTAACAATGTTCACTCTATCTCCCAGATTTACTCTCAAGTGGCATACGAGATCATGGAAAAGAAATCAGCTGATGTGAAGCAAGGACTGTTCTCGAAAAGAAACCTAATTCCGAGGATTATTCTCCGATCACTCTATGTGATATTTTGCGGTTTTATTGCAGCAATGTTACCATTTTTCGGAGACATTAGTGCCGTAGTGGGAGCAATTGGTTTCATTCCTCTGGATTTTGTCCTCCCAATGCTTCTTTATAATTTGACTTACAAGCCCCCTCGATCATCGTACACCTACTGGGTCAACAACACTATTATGATAGTCTTTACATGCGTCGGACTCCTGGGATCATTCTCTTCGATAAGGAAACTGATCCATGACGCTAGCAAGTTTAAGCCTTTTTCTGACGATGTAGTTGACTGATCTCGTAAAACAGTATATATATTCTTTTCATGTATATCTACCGTCGAATGGCCAATATTGAAAAGGTAAAGCCAAGACTGAGAACCTTCAAACTGTAGGTAAAGCCAAGACTGAGAACCTTCAAACTGTTCAGTATGTTGTTATAGGGGGTTCAGGTGACAAATGTGTCGTATGCAACTGACTTTTCGTTTAAATTGTTCTATAGATGTTGCACCTTTTTTTTGCTAGTTGATAACACACGCACACGCCAGGTGACCTACCGTAGAGGTACAAGAACTCAACCACTGCACTAAACACTTCGTCAAAGATGTTGCACCTTTTTAATATATATATATATATATATATATATATATATATATATATATATATATACCAGAAAGCTTTCTCTCTTCACTTGAATGGATTCAGTAAATTCTTTAATGTGCATGTTTATGTTTATTCTTGTGTTTGTTTTTTATTAGATGTGTAATGGTCTTCGAAGTTTCTGTCTTTCTGTGTAAATAGTAAATACATTATTATGCTCGAATGGATAAATGGTCACTTTCTAAAACGGATCATGAATCCCCTGATCAGATGTACTCTCTCTCGAAAATGTCTAAAATTACCGATATAGTTCCCTATTTTATAAACGTCTAATATCAAAATCACCTAGATACATATTTTAAAAAATTCAGTATCACAAATTATCGAAAAAGTAACTCGTTGATTTCTTAAACCGATTATGTAACTCGTTTAATTTTTTAAAACCGACTCTGTGATGTTAAATCATGTGTAATCACAAATTGTTGAGAGAGGCAAACGAAGTAAAAACAGTGAAAAGTTGAAATTTTTTGAAATCAACGAAAACATCAAATTACCCGCCTTCATCAAAAATTTCAAATACAATTTAACTCCATTCACACACACACAGTACATGTCCTGCACATTAAACCCCTCTCCAAAACCCTCTGCACTCTCTCTCTCTCTCTCTCTCTCTCTCTCTCTCCCCAAAATACACAAATATCTGAAAATCAAGAATGGGTAGAGCCTCAAAAAGAAACTTACCCACTAAAATCTCACCCCCACCCTCTTCAAAAAAACCAAAACCCTCACAAGAAGATGAAGAATCTTGTTTTTCCGGCGACCCATTTCCGGCCGATGAAGCTCTCCGACGATGGCCTAATCGATATCACTTAAAAGTACGTCTACATATCACAAAAACCCATTTGTTTAAACCCCTTATTTTTCATTTAGTATCATAATTTTTTTACTGTCTTGTATTTTTTTACAGAGTAAAGTAAAAGATTCTGGGCAAGCTTGCAGTTCAAAAGGGTTAATGTTTAAATAATTTCTTTACATTTTTTTGTATTATTAATTTTTTGTTGTTTTGATTTTTCGATTTTTTTCGATTTATAGAAGTGAGTGTGAGGTTTTACAAGCAAGGTGTCACTATAAGCAAGCTATTGTTGATGGGGTTGTTTATGATCTTAACGATGATGCGTATATTCAGGTAAGTCATATTTATTCTCGTGTTTATAATTTTTTGAGAAATGAAAGTATATGCTATGCTATTATGCTTGTTTTATGTGTTTTAGGTTAGTAATTTTGTATGTTCTTGTTGCTCGTTTGTTTATCGTTGATATATAGTCCTGTTTGTTTGTGATATTTACGAGTTCTCTTGAATGATATTGGGAATTCAGTTTGTAACTAGCTGGATTAAGAGCGTGGAGGCGTGTGGAATATAGTTGTTTTGTTTGTCGGATGTACACATTATAATTATACATTAACTTAGTAACGATTATGTATAGTGCCTCTTTGTGTTTGTGAAATTTCTGATGATCTTAATAACAAGGATTTGATTAGATCTGCAAGTAGCTCGATTAAGAACAAGAAACTCAGTGCAATTCAGTTGCCCTAATTGTCTAATGTATCCATCTTAATTATACATTACCTTTGTAACAATAATGTATTGTGCCTCTTTCTGCTGTGACATTTCTGATGATCTTAATAACAAGGATTGAATTAAGTCTACAAGTAGGTCGATTAAGAAAAAGGAACTGTGTGTAATTCAGTTGCCCTATTGTCGAATGTACCAATTTTTAATTTTACTTAACTTTCATAATGATGATCTCCTGTACCTGTTTGTATTTGTGATTCTTTTAATGATTTTAAAAGAAGATTGTGTTAGACTCTCTTAAGTAGTTTTGATCATGAAGTGGATACTTGGGGTCAGCTGAAGGGGAATTATAAGATATTATATGATTGCGTAAAAAAATGTTTTGAATTGTAATTAATTGTTTTGGATAATTTGTTCATTATAGATTGATAGATAAAGATGTTTTAGCCCATCAGGTAAAAACTGCTTATGTTCATTTGGTAGTGATGTGCGTTTGAGTATCATTTTTAATAATAATTTCTTAATCTTCAGCTCAGTTAGAATTTTGTTTCGTATCAAGCAATTTGGCAATGTTTTGAATGCTATTTGTTTAATGTGTTTTAAGTTGGTAATTTGTATATTCATGTTACTTGTTTGTTTATTGTTGATCTATATTCCTGTTTTTGTTTGTGATATTTTACGAGTTTTCTTGAATGATATTGAGAATGAAGTTTTTTAACTAGCTTGATTAAGAGCATGCAGGTGTATGGAATTTAGTTGCCTTCTGTGTTGGTTGTACACATTTTTGTTATACATCACTTTTTAATGTGTGGTATCTCTTTGTGTTTATGATATTTTCGATGATGTTAAGAAGAGGTATTGAAATAAGTCTGCAATTAGCTAGATTAAGAACATTCAGTTTGTAATTCAGTTTCCCAAATTGTCGAATGCATCATTTTTATAATGATGACTAGTACCTATTTGTGTATGTAAAATTTTGGATGACCTTAAACAAGGTTTGTGTTAGACTCTCTTAAGATAGTTTTGATCACTTAAGTGGATATTTGGGGTCAGCTGAAGGGGAATTATAAGAAATTTTATGATTGTGGAGAAAAATGTTTTGAATGACCTAATAGTAGCACACAATTAAAATTTCTTAAAATCTTTCAAGATGATTTGATCTGGAGGTGGATGATCTTTTTCCATTATAGAATAGATAGAAAGAGAATTTAGACCATTAGGTAAAGAACTGTTTACATTTCTTCGTTAGTAATATGCGATTGAGTACCATCTTTCCGATAAATTTCTTGATCTTCAGCGCAGTCAGATTTTTTGTCTGCAGCAAGCAATTTGGCAATGTTAAAAGTTTAGAATAGTAGTTTATTGTCATTATCTGGCCTGTTTGTATCGAGTAATCATTTGTACATTTGATTAAATTGTGAATTTATATTTTTTCCTTATCTTTTCTGAATGTCAGGGTGAAGAAGGTAAACCCAATTATATTGGGAAGATTGTAGAGTTCTTTGAAACCACCAAAAAGGAGTTCTACTTTACAGCTCAGTGGTTTTTTAGATCTGAAGACACAGTAAGACTATTCATACAACATAAGAATTCTATGTTTATCAAAGCCACATATATATAGCATTACTTCTTTTCTTAATACAGAATGCTTTCTTTTATTATTAACCACCTGTCTTGTGTTGATGTGCAGATGATGAAGAATAAGTCTTACCTTATTCACGGAAAAAGAGTATTTTTCTCTGATGCTAAAGATGACAATCCATTGGATAGCATAGTACAAAAAGTGAATATTGTCCAGCTTCCTTCGGATGTATGAATCATAAACATAGTTATACCTTTAAATTTTATGTTAATTTTTTTTGTAACATTAAGCTTATTGCATTATTTTGCTAAAATAATTGTAGTTACTTGTATATTATTAATTTCTGTTGCAAACATTTTTTCATGCATCAGTTTGACCCAGCACAGAAGGAAGAGTTGATATCATCTGCTGATCTGTACTGTGACATGGGATATTCAGAGCAGTTATTTACATTTAACAGAATAAATGCAGCAGGTTTGGTACCTGCTCAAGTGTTCTAAATATATTATGGTGAAAATTTACCAATACTAATATACTACTATGATCTATCACAAATATATGTTACACCTATATTTGTGTATGGTTGTTTTTAATGGTCAGGAATTTCAAAGGTCGGAACTGATACGTCATCACCAGTTACAAGTGAAATTTGCATGGCTAGTAAAGCTCAAGAGTCAAGGAAGACAGTGTTGGATCTTTACTCAGGTTGTGGTGCAATGTCTACAGGACTGTGCTTAGGTGCACAACTGTCTGGACAGAGACTTGTTAGTGTGAGTTAAAAGTGGTCATATCTACTCATTTTCACTAAATTAAACTATCATGTAGACATTCATAAAAACTCAGTATTCTGATTGTTGCTTTTTTTTAACTGGCTTAAATTACATAGAGATGGGCCGTTGATATAAATACTTATGCATGTGAAAGTTTAAGGAAAAATCATCCTGAGACAAAGGTATCAAGCTTTTTTGTTACTTCGGCACTTTTTCCTCTTATTAAATCAGTCCTCTTTTAACTTTTAAGTTTAAAACTATTGAACAGGTGAGAAATGAAGCAGCAGAAAACTTTTTGTGCTTACTGAAGGAATGGCAAAAGCTATGTATTGAGTTTGGAGTCCTGGGGTCAAAACAAAATGAAGATGAGGCTTCTGAAACTATCAGCTCAGAAAGTAACAACGATGAAGATAATTCTAAGGACTCCTCAGTTTCCACTGGTGAATTTGAAGTGCAAAAGCTGCTAGATGTATGTTATGGAGATCCAAATAAGGTCCAGAAACCAGGATTACATTTTAAGGTACTTTTGAAATGATCCATGAGCGTAAAGATTTTGAAATAACTGATTTAATCAACCTTTCACAAAATAAATATTGTTCCCTTGCTAATTGAAAATTTGTTGTATACCTATTAGACATAATTTAGTCTGTCTTTAAAATTTTTGATCGGTATTATTATTACATTGTGGTTTTCTTTTCGTGCATTTGTTGCGACATGTATGATTGTTACAGATATAGAAGGGTTCAATTTACTATTACAGTTCTTTTTCATCTTCCACTTGAATGTTGTGCTAATTTCTTTATTTCACCTATTTATTATTAACAATCAGGTCCGCTGGAAGGGCTATGGGCCTAGTGATGACACATGGGAGCCAATGGATGGTTTAGGGTATCATATTTGATGGCTTGTAAACTGTTAATTAATCTCATGCATGCCTCTAAAATCTGCATCCAAATATTAAATCATGTTTTTTTATTATAATAATAGTAACTGTGAAGAATGTATAAAGGAATTTGTAACTTCAGGGTACAAGTCAAGGATACTTCCTCTACCAGTAAGATTATTGTCTTGCTTTTAATTCTTGTATGTCGTTTCTCTCCATTTCCAATGTAATTGTTCTAACATTATATTTTTTAGGGTGACGTCGACCTTGTATGTGGAGGCCCACCCTGTCAGGGTGTAAGTGGTTTTAATCGGTTTAGAAACCGGGAGGATCCTTTAGAGGATGAAAAGAACAAACAACTCATCGTGTATATGGACATTGTGGAATTCCTAAAGCCAAGATACTTGTTAATGGAGAACGTGGTGGATCTTGTTAAGCTTGCTAAAGGAGCTTTAGCTTGCTATGCAATGGCACGTTTAGTTTCCATGAACTATCAATGTCGTTTGGGGATTATGGCTGCTGGTTCATACGGCGTTCCTCAATGCCGAATGAGGATTTTTTTGTGGGGTGCTGATATAAGGGAGGCAAGTTTTTTATTGAATTCTTCTGTTGCAATAGTGTTAACTTTTTGCATTTTTGGATTTCTATAGATTTAGAACTCGTTCATATAATACTGAGTTAATGTTATAAACATCCATATTACAGAATTTACCTCAGTTTCCTTTGCCTACACACAAGGTTGCTGGGGAAGGCATCACACCGAATGAATTTAAGGTATCTATGACATTTGTTGTGAAGTTAAATCTTAACTTTGAATAAATCATCTGTGTATAATATATTTTGGCATTTCACAAATAGGAAATAATTGTTGGTAGAGATAATGAGCTACCATGCGAGTTGGAAAGAAGCAACTTTCTTGGGGATGCCATCTCAGATTTGCCAAAGGTGCATCTCTTATTTAGTATTATTCAAATTGTTAGTTCGGTCAGGTTAATTGATGAAACTCTGTAAGTTCTTTCTTGTTGGATTATTTTCAGGTCACGAATGATGAAGACCGCGATGCAAGAGAGTATGGCACTGCTCGTTGTACTAATTTTCAGAAGTTTCTAAGATTAGAAAAGCAAGGTGCATTTACATTCTTTATTGGTTCATTTTTGTGAAATCCTGAAATGCATTTCCAAGTACGTGAAATGTGAGAGCCCTTTATCTAGTATGTGTGTGTGTAATTATATAAAAAGAGACGGTCATATTAAACAAAGTCCAAACCTATATTTACATCTCACAGGCAGGATTATATTAGTTCTTTACAATAATAGTTCTCTAACTCTTTGTAGCCGTAGCCATAATAGTTTTAACTTTTGAGAGAGGCCAGAAGGTACTAAAATCTCAAAGTTGCTGATTCAACTTCCATATATAGAGCTAAACTAAGATTCAGACAATGCTCCCGACAAAAAAAAGATTCAGACGATGATACATCTCAGGCTGATTTTATGAATAAAACATTACAGATTTCTTTGTCGTATGGTTTGCCAAACAATTAACGTTTAAAGCACTAATTATTTTTTTTATCCACAGACTTGTTTGGTTTTAATGTTGCTGGGAAAAATGGTTCTCAGAAACGAATGCTATATGACCACATACCTCTTCACCTGAATGACGATGACTATAGAAGAGTATGCCTGATTCCCAAGAAAAAGGTATTTTTCATGACATTTTGGATTTTTAGTAAAGAAATACTGTACCTGAATTCAAAATAAATATCCTTTAATTAAACTTCTTGTGTTGCATACTAGGGAGCAAACTTCAGAAATTTGCCTGGGGTTTTAGTTGGCAAAAATAAGAAAGTAGAATGGGATCCCTCAATCCCTCGACAGTATCTCCCTTCTGGAAATCCCGTGGTAGATTATTTTACCACAACTACATCTTTATTTTGCTACTGGTTTCTCTATCTGATAACTAATTACCTATTCATCTGAATTAAGGTACCCGATTATGCTATGACGTTTCGAGACGGAAGATCAAAGAAGTATGTCCATGTGGTTCTTTCAGTCAGCTATACTTCATATTTCAAAATTTATTTTGCAGATATTTTTATCTTAACTAATAAAATGCAGGCCTTTTGCTCGATTGGCTATGGATGAAATTGTTTCAACTGTTGTTGCAAGGGCTCAACCTCATAATCGGGTAATATTCTAATTCTTTAAAACAATTTTAATCATGATAAAATTTTGATCACTTACCTAATATCATCAATGTTGTAGGCTATGCTTCATCCTAATCAAGATAGAGTTTTAACTATTCGCGAGAATGCAAGACTGCAAGGATTTCCTGACTGCTACAAATTCTATGGCCCAGTCAAAGAGCGGTAATTTTATTCATCATTCTATTTCTTTTGTTATTTATTGTCTTCGATGATAATTTAAATGTGGTTGATTGTATATCCCAACCCTTTTAGAGTTTTATTGTCCAAACCATGTTTTCTAATTCTGCATTCCATGGAGCTGAATTTGAGCATGCAGTTGTATGTTTATGGTTCGTTGTGTTTCAGGTACACACAGATTGGTAATGCGGTTGCATTTTCTGTATCAATCGCCATGGGATATACTTTAGGCCAAGCAATGGAAGGAGTTGACAGCAGCCAACCTTTGAAACTACCATTCAAGTTTCCGGAATGTCTTGGGCTGATATCAGCTTTAAACAAGAAGAAATTAGAGGAATCTGATTAGATATATCAGACATGTATAACCTCTACCCCTCATCTTTATGGCATTTTTGACACCAGTACATTTATGTTCTCTGAATGTGAGGCCATATGAAATTATGAATCCTACCATTAATTTGAGTTCCTGGTATTGAAGGAAACTGGCAGTTGCATTATTACTTGTGAAACAGGAGTTCAATTGTTGTTTTGAGATTTTAAGGTTGTTATTCTGCCCAAAATTTAATCAACTAATAATGTCTCCCCTTGAAAATTGTATCCAGTTTATCGATTTCTTTACTTTTGTACATTTGTAAATTATATGTCGTTTGACTTTTGTGCACACATTTTTAAGTCCATTGACTATATAGTTAAAATAATAATTTTAATTTTTTTTTTTTGAATTAAAGTTTTAGTTATATATTTTTATTCACAAAAAGAAAATTTTAAAAATTATTATTTTAATTATGTGGTCAAAGTACTTAGAAGTTTGTATACAAAAATCAAAAATCATATAAAAAAAAACAGAGTAAGTACTTTAAAAGCTGATTATTTTATAAGATATTACCTTGTATATTTAATACTTCCTTTGTCTCTAAATATTTTTCCCATTTGTGTCAGACACGTTTGTCAATGCACGTTTTTGATTGTTAATATTTTTAATTTCGTATTAGTATTAAATATAAAAACTTCACTGTATTAAAGTACTCGTAAACTCGAATACAACAATATCACTCATGACTATGTTTGATATTATAGATTAACCGTAAATTAATAGTCAATCGATTAACGTGAACATTCAAAATGGAAAAAGTGTTGTGATACGGAAGGAGTAAGATTACTCCCAATATTTAATTAACCAATCCATGCAATTAATCACCATAATCAAGGAAGGAGGATAATTAGTTAGCAATCATCTATCTTAATCTATCTTAATCCAGCTATTCACGAGGGAAACAAGCAAAAACGGGAAAAAATTTAAAATTTGAAAAAACTCAAAGAAATTGATAAAATTATCCCCAACTTACCCGCTTACCAAAAATTTAATATAATTGAAATTCTAAACACACACACTGCACCCTATATATTCACACACACAAACCTCTCTAAAACCCTGGATCAAAAATGACTAGAAAATCAAAACGAGACTTGCCCAAGAATATTTCACTACCACAGTCTTCAAAAAAGGCTAAAGTGGTTGAAAATGATGAAGAATCTCGGTTTTCCGGTGACCCTTTTCGGGCGGACGAAGCTCGCCGGCGGTGGCCGGAACGGTATGGTTTGAAGGTACATTGTTAAAACATATATTTTTGATAACCCTTTTTGTTGTTTTGGTTGAAACTTATGTGTGTTTTTTGTTTTGTGTAGAGTAAAGGGAAAGATTGTGGGAAAGCTAGTAGTACAAAAGTGTAAGTGCTTGAATAATGTTGGGATTTTTTTTGGTGTTTTGATCATTTTTTTGTTGTATGTGTTTTGATTTACAGGAGTGTGTGTGAGGTTTTACAAGCTAGTTGTCATCATAGACAAGCTATTGTTGATGGTGCTGTTTATGATCTTAATGATTGTGCTTATATTCAAGTAAGTATTACTCATCTCTCTCTCTCTCTCTCTCTCTCTCTCTCTCTCTCTCTCTCTCTCTCTCTCTCTCTCTCTCTCTCTCTCTCTCTCTCTCTCTCTCTCTCTCTCTCTCTCTCTCTCTCTCTCTCTCTCTCTCTCTCTCTCTCTCTCTCTCTCTCTCTCCCCTTCTCTCCGTCTCCCCCCCTCCCCCTGTGTATTGAGATGCAAGAAGATTCTTAGTTGAGGCCTATTAATTTTTATTATTGATAAATGACTGTATCGACTAGACTTCAATGCTATGGATTTGTGGTATTTTGTTAGATTGAAAAATGTTGTTTAATATCATTCATTTATCATCTATGGTAGTGTGTTGTTGTTTTTGATAAGTGCCTTCATCGTAATAAGCTCTATGAAGAGAGTGGTTATGTAGTTTTGTTACTCTCCTCATTGTTAAATCTGCAATTTCATGTAGATACATTTGCTTATATTTTAAATTTACTTTAGATGCATGATCTCGGGCTCAGTTAGATGTTTGTTAGTGGCGAATAGTTTGGTAATCTTGGAGGTTTGAAACGAGTTTAGTGCCATTACTTGTCTTGTCTGTACTATGAAATCATTTGTTCTTATGTCAAGCAGCTGTTAATATTTTTTTTGTCTTCTTGACATGCCAGGCTGAAAAGGGCAAACCCAATTATATTGCTAAGATTTTGGAATTCTTTGAGACAAATAAAAAAGAGTTGTACATGACAGTTCAGTGGTTTTTTAGACCCGAGGACACTGTAAGATTATTCTTAGAACATAAGCATTTACTCTTGAATGGAAGCTATGTTTATACCAATGTGGAATGTTGTTTTGTAAACTATTAACATAACCGTAGTTCAGATAGATGTTTTCATTGTTATTTACCACTAACCATATGCTGATATGCAGATGATGACAAATAGATCCTACCTAATTGATAGAAAAAGAGTATTCATTTCTGAGGCAAAGGATGAAAACCCTCTAGACAGCATAGTACAGAAAGTGAAGATAGCGCTGTTTCCTTCCGATGTATGAACTATATTACATACTTTTTCCTCTAAATTTTGTACTAATTCTGAATGTATTATTGTAACTTTATACTATTGTTTTGCTAAAGCAAATTTGTTTATTAAATTATTTACTGTTGTTGCGAACTTTTCTTTATGCATCAGTGTGACCCAAAGCAGAAGGAACATTTGATATCATCCTCTGATTTGTACTGTGATATGGGATATTCCGAACAGTTTTTTACATTTAAAAGAATAAAAGCAGCAGGTTAACTCTTTCTTCCAGAGTTGTGCATATAGATAAATCGTGTCCAAACTTATACCAATTTTGTTAATCCTTCGTTAGAAATATACAATATGTACCACTGTGTTGTTTGATTGATCAAAAATTTCAGAGTCAGATATTGATGTATCAGCAGCAGTCTCAAGTGACATTAGCATGACTAGTGAAGTCGATGAAAAGCCAACCGATGTCTGCATGATTCAAGAGTCAAGTAAGACAGTGCTAGATTTGTACTCCGGTTGTGGTGCAATGTCTACAGGACTGAGCTTCGGTGCGCAATTGGGGGGACAGAAGCTTATAACTGTGAGTCAAAATTTCCTGTTTTTACTCATTTTCACTGAATCAATCTATTGCGTAAAAATTCTTACTTGCTCAATATTCTTATTGTTGCCTCTCTTTTTTTGGTCGATTACATAGAAATGGGCAGTTGATATAAATACTTATGCATGTGAAAGTTTAAGGAAAAATCACCCAGAGACAAAGGTATCATTCTTGTTTGTTACTTGGGCACCTTTTCCTCTTATTGTATCAGTCATATTTTAAATTAAGTTTAAAATAATTGATCAGGTGAGAAACGAAGCAGCAGAAGACTTTTTGAACTTATTGAAGGAATGGAAAAAGCTATGTATTAAATTTGGACTCCTGGGGTCAAATCAAAATGATGATGAGGCTTCTGAAACTATCAGCTCAGAAAGTAACAAAGATGCAGATAAATTTACGGACTCCTCAGTTTCCACCGGTGAATTTGAAGTGCAAAGGCTGCTAGATGTATGTTATGGAGATCCAAATAAGGTCAAGAAACGAGGATTATATTTTAAGGTAACTGAAATGACCCATGTATGTAATGAATATCTAATAACTGGTTTCATTGACTGTTTCACAGAATCACCGTTGATCCCTTATTAGATAGCTAATCTATTTGTCCACTTATTTGACATGTTCTAGTTTGTCTGTAGAAATATTGATTGTTATTATTAATACTTTGAGGTCCTTGATTTTTCATGTAATCTTACATTTTCTGCAAGACGTATGATTGTGACAGATTTAGAAGTCACCTTAATTCTACATACTCTCTTATATTACGGAGTTATCTGTATTTTGATTCTTACATTCATATTTCGATTCTTAATTTGTGTTAGCAGAGACTTGTAACTGTGATTCTTACATTCATATTTCTTTTTAGGTGCGCTGGAAGGGCTATGGGCTTAGTGAGAACACATGGGAGCCAGTTGATATTTTAGGGTATCATGTTCAATGACTTGTAACTTATTTGATGTATTTTATCGAAGGCTTTATGAGTTGCCTTAAATAGACAGCATGCTTACCTTTTTAATAACAGAGATTGTGAAGAGAGCATAAGGGAATTTGTATCTTCTGGATACAAATCAAGGATACTTCCCCTGCCTGTAAGATTATAAGCTTTTCAGGCTTTTCATATGGTTGATGTACAACTTTTTCCTGCCGTTTCCACTGCAACAGTTCTTATGTATATTTATTTGTAGGGTGCTATAGATCTTATCTGCGGAGGCCCTCCATGCCAAGGCTTGAGTGGTTTTAATAGATATAGAAACCAACAGGATCCATTGGAAGACGAAAAGAACTGACAGCTAAAGGTGTATATGGATATTGTAGAATATCTACACCCAAGTCATTTGGTAATGGAAAATGTTGTTGATCTTCTCAAACTTGCGGAGGGAGATTTAGGTCAGTAAGTAATTGCGCGGCTAGTCTCTATGAATTTTCAATGTCGAATAGGGATTTTGGCTGCCGGTTCTTATGGTGTTCCTCAGTGTCGGATGAGAGTTTTTCTTTGGGGAGCTGACATCAAGGAGGCAAGTTTTTTCGTTATACCTGTCTATGAACAGAAGTATTCAGTATTTTGTATATGTATTTTTAAAATTCTGTCATAGTACTGAATTATGTATAATAAAACTTACATATTACAGAATCTACCTCAATTTCCTTTGCCTACACATGAGGTGGCTGGTAAAGGGATTACTCCAAATGAATTTAAGGTGAGCACGACATGCAGTTTGATCTTTAATTTTTGTTCTAAATGAGTTGTCTGTGTATAAAATGAATACGTTCATTTTACGTATAGGAAATCATTGTTGGGAGCGATAGTGAGCTATCTCACATGTTAGAGAGAAGTAATTTTCTTGAAGATGTCATTACAGATTTGCCAGAGGTTCTCTTTCAGATACCATATGTTTGATTGTTGTTTGACAAAGAGTTTTAGTTTTTTTTTTTTACTTTTTGTGTATTATAATTGTCCAGGTCACAAATTATGAAGACAAGGATGAAAGGGAGTATGGCACTGCTCCTCGTACTGATTATCAGAGGTTTATTAGATTAAAATTCTTCATTTGTTTTATGTTACATACTCCACTGTATGACCAAATTAGAATAGATAGATTTTGAGATGATGTTTAAAACACACGTAATCAGGCCCCTAGCACTCGTTAGATCCAGGCCCTCAACCTTAGTAGAACTAGGGGAGTTGATGAGTTATGCTGGTTCCATTTTCTGTATGTAAAGTCCGCCCAAGATTAAGATAGCAATACAACTTCTGTAAGTTCTTGTAAATAAAACAATAACAGACTAAAGCATCTTATGTCTTCCACAGATTTGTTTCGTTTAGATTCTAGTGGGAAGAATGGTCCTCAGAAGCCAATGCTATACGACCATATACCTCTTAAGCTGAACAAGGATGATTATGCAAGAGTTTGTCTAATACCTAAAACAAAGGTATCTTCATGAAATTTCTAACTTTTTACTAGGGTCTGTAATTTACCTTTAATGTCACCTGTTTGTTCTTCTGGATTTACAATCAGGGAGCATGTTTCAGAGATCTGCCTGGGCTTTTAGTTGGCAAGGATAATATAGTCAAATTGGATCCCTCGGTAGATCGGCCTCTCCTCCCTTCTAAGAAACATGTGGTAGTATATTTTAGTATAACTGTATCTTTATTGTTACTTGTGTATCTACAGAAATAGGCTCTCTAGTTCATAACCAATTCCCATAATCCCGTCATGTGATTTTAGGTGCCTGATTATGCTATAAAGTTTGAAAGCGGCAGATCAAAAAAGTATGTACGTTTGGTTATTTCAGTCATTAATATTTCATGTTCAAAATTCATATAAAGACATTTTCACAATAAAACAAATATGCAGGCCTTTTGGGAGATTGGCTATGGATGAAATTGTTATGACTGTAGTAGCAAGGGCACAGCCACACAATCGGGTACTAATAATACTTTTTAAGATATTAATCACCATATCTTTGATCAATTTATTTATTGCTGTATCAATACCGCAGGCTGTCCTTCATCCTAAACAGGATAGAGTGTTAACTATTCGTGAAAATGCACGCTTACAAGGATTTCCAGACTGCTACAGATTATATGGCCCTGTTAAAGAAAAGTACTCTCATGCATCCTTTTAATCCTTTTACCATTCATAGTCTCTCCCCCATGATAATAGTCTAATAGAAGTCATCATTTTTGTGTTTTAATCCTTTTAAGGTTTTAGTTATGCACAAACCATGTTATCATAATGTGCATTCTATCCAACTGAAAGTTTGAAACTAAGTCTGCATTCTATCTAAACTGTGTTTTTATGTTTCTTTTTGTTTCAGATACAAGCAGATTGGCAATGCAGTTGCATTTCCTGTATCAATCGCCATGGGATATACTCTAGGCAAAGCACTCAAAGGAGTTGACAGCAGCCAACCTTTGGAACTCCCGTTCAAGTTTCCCGATTGTCTTGGCCAACTAACATCTTCCAACAAGAAAATCGAAGAATCTGACTAGCCATGTCTGGAAAAATTTGCAACTTTTATCCCAAGTTTAATTGCATTTTTTGTCTGCAGAGTTTGTTCACATTATGTCTGAGCATATGAACTAATCTCCTATTTTATTACTTTTATCTCCTTGCAATTTTTTATTTATCAATTGGCAATTTAGCACCTTGAAAAACACTACACTGTGTTTACTATTTACTCTGTTTTGCCTTTAGGTGTCCTAATCTGCATACTCCAAAAATACAAATTAACATGACTGTTACTTCTGTAAATAAATAAATAAAATAATAATTGTAGTTTTAAATATATAAGTTAATTTTTGCAAACATATAGAAAGATATTTATGTAAAAGTATTAATAACTGCAATATATATGTACCATATATTAGAAACAGAGAGATAGAAACTAGCTTAAGCTTGGTGAGAAATGATCACTTGTGTTCCAACTGTTTGCAAGAGCCCCAGCTTTCTGGGTTCTTCACCTTTCTTGCATAGTTTCAGAACACAAGAAGTCAAACAATTCAGTTGCTTCAAAAATGGCAGTTCAAGATTTAGCAAGAGGAGAGGAGGAATGATTGTATGTGCACTGCCATTGATAGTAGACCCATGGGCACCAAGTATAGATTCACAGAGCATAGCTTCACAGCTCTTTGCTGTTTCTTTATTCCCTTATCTTGGTTTCTTGTACTTCATCACCAAGTCCAAGTCTTCTCCAAAGCTCACTCTTTTTGGGTTCTATTTCTTGCTTGCTTTTGTTGGTGCTACAAGTGAGTTTTTAGTTTTACCCTTCTTTTCAATTGCTTGTTTATGCTAATTGTAATCTTTGAGTTTTAGTTTATGTGTATTTGTTTGATATCTTATTTCCTGTTTTAATTAAAAGAATGTTGTATACCTGTTAGCATATTTTGGATTAAATTGCAGGAATTCTACTGTTTTAGATTGAGAAAAAAGTTGTACTCTGTATGTTTCATATAACATACCTGCATATCCTTACTTTGGACAGTTTTAGGTTAAGATGGGCAGATGTGTTGTCACGAAAGTCAAGGTCTTTTCGGGAAATTTCTATATACATTTAGGAGTACTGGCTAAATGTCGTCGGGGGGGGGGGGGGGAGGTTTGCGAGTTTTCCCTTCATATGTTCCAAACCCGGACTGTGATATATTGAGTGTATTTGGTTTGGTTTAGGGACTAAGGTGTAGTAAAGTATTGTTGGTTCTGTGTTGATCAAAAGTTAAGTGGGTAATTATTGAACTGTTCAAGTATGGTTGTTTATTTTCCCTTTATTTGGAGTTTATGGCTGTCATGGAGCTAGACAAATGATTCTTTTGATTTAGGAATTGAATATCTAGATTTGAGAAATTGTCCATGTTGGAAACAAATTATGTTCAAGAATGGCTGCTAGTTTCTCAACCCCTGTCATATCCAAGTAATCTAAGTATCCAACTGATTGATAAATAGATGCTACTAGCTGCGATGGTTTTACTTTTAGTTGCTTGAGTTTTTACTTAAATCCTCCTTAGATTGTGTCCAATTGTGGAGAATGGAATGGATTGAAAAATTATGAACAATATTTATGGAGAAAGAAAGGATGCAAGGAGAAGAGTGAACAAGCACGAGGAAGTAGAAATATTCTATGAAGAAGATTGTAAGGAAAATGAGGAAGTAGGAGAATGGAGCATTTCCTTCAAAATTGGTGGGATCGAGTTTTGTTGAAATTTCTAAGAAACAATTGAAGGAAAAAATAAAATTTAGAAACATTCTCTTCAAATAAGACTTATAAATCTCATTCCACTCTATTTCCATTCCAATCCATTGAATTGAACACAACCTAATGCTCCTGAGTTTTTAAAGTAAGTGATAAAGATGTAAAGTACTTTCATCCCATTTTTGGACTGAAAGTATGTCATATATCGATTCATCACCACTTGCTTTCGTTCCTTTAAAAACTCGGGAGCAAAAGTGAAAGTGAAACTACTTTACTTACCTTTTACTTGATTTCCTTCATTTTCAAAATCTACGAAGCTATCACTTATAGCAACCTGTAGGTCAGTAGCGACTTTCGTTGAACTGTCTTGTGAACCTTTATAAATAAGAAAGTTCTTTAGAAAGTACTGAAGGTATATATATACGTACTACTTCACCTTTCTGTAATGGCCTTTTCATATCTTTACTGTTATTGTTTCTACTCTAGGGGGGATTTGGCAGCAGTTCTCCTGATGATATAAGTGTACTGCTAATCTGAATGCTTTCAGTTTAAGACGTGTTTTCATGACTACATATTTGGGCCTTCCTCAAACTATGATCAAAAACTAATTTTGAATGCTACACTTTTTCTTGTTGATTTTTTAAAAGCTCTAATGATACTCTGTTTTGTCAATCTTTGTTACATGTATCCTGCTACTCAGTCCCAGCCGGAATCTATGGTAATTCCTTTCACCATCAAAAGATTTTCTTTCCCTTGGTCTATATACGAATGTATGTAGCCTGACTACCAATTTTTTTGTCTTCATACCACCATCAGCTAAGGTGCATTACGGGACTTCCTTGTCTAATGTGGACTGGTTGCATGGTGGTGCTGAGTCATTGCTTACGTTGACCAACTTATTCATCGTACTGGGGCTAAGGAAAGCTCTTAGGGAAATCAAGAATGATGGAGAGAGCACATCCAGTGGTGGCTCAGCTACTAACGATGAGAAGAAGTCATCGGTCTAAGTACAGAATATTAAATTACACTAAATCTCTCAATTGTTTTCTCATGTTGCAAAGTTATATCCCTCACTCCAATGTACATGATGTTCTTTCCTACGCCTTGAGACATCCTCATCACAAGACCTACCCCTTTGGCTTCATCGGTATAGGCTAATTGTCTTCTACCCCTGTAATGAGTTTTATGTGCAAAAATGTGGGTACTTATATTGAGCTAAATGGCAAACATATTAAGTTCATTGTTCCAGAACTCTAGTGTAGTAATTTGTGTTCATAAATCTTGTTACATTATAGGATATCCGTTTAAACGAAGTAGAATCAGTATCTCTTTCTTCCACAGTAAAACGAGGAGGATGAGTTACTGTAAGATTTTGGATCAAGGATCTGCAGCTAAAACCTTTTCTATGTATGATCTGGGATATTGTCATTAATATTTACCTAATATTTCAGCGAATTTGCATTATAGTAGTCTACATTATCAAAATACTACTAGCATGTCGAAATTTATTTGAAATATACAAGTTTGTTTGCTGTGTAACTGTAATGGTTCTCTACTTCTCTCGCCTATCAAGTTTATTTTGAAGTGGAATTACTAAAAAAATCCTGGTGTATCGAATGGGAAATTCGAATCAAGGTCCACTTCATCTATTTGGAAGTCCAAGTCCAGTATCGGAGAGTTAGTGGTTGATGTGTTGGCTGACATGATCTCGGTATAATCAGAACCTGATAATTGCCCAAAGCTGTTCATCTGGTATGGTGAAACCGAGAAGTAACTTGATCCGGTTGTGTCTGGAGAGATAAATGGAGAAAACGTTCCCATCAGATCCTCATCAACTAGTTGTGAATATGGTGAATATGAAGAAATCTGGCTATTACTATCGATTCCAGAAGGAAAAGAGAAGGAATCCGAAGCTTCCACCACTCTAAAGTCTTCGGTTTTCACTCTTAAGTTTGCTCTAAAGTTAATCAACATTTCATTTGGCTGTTGTTGTTGATGATGATCATGACTATGCTTCTGTTCTTTCTTTTTAGGTGTTGCTGGCAGAACCGAGTTGCTGGCCTGGAGACAAGTATGTTTTCCTTTGTAAGTGATTTCGAATATTGCAGGATCATTATCTGATCTTTGAACTTGTTTTGAAGCATGGCAAGTTCGAGTCTTTTTGTATGTGCATCTGTAGTAGCTTCTGCAGAAATAAACGTTTTCATAAGATTTACAATATTCGTTCCTTCATAAAATTCTAAAGATTTGATATTTATGCATGTGTTTCAAAACTTTGGAATTATTATACTAATATTATCAATTTCCCCCAACACGTATTTGTCTGACACTCCGTACCTAAGTCTGAGAGCGACTAGTATAATCTATCATATCATACATATGCATCCAATGTGTTTTGTTATGTTATACTCCCTCCGTCCCATCGAATTCTTTACATTGATGGACGGGGATCGGCATGCATTTTAAAGCTCCCGTAAAACATGGTTTTCTATATAATTTTGAATATATTTTTCTTTTAAATAAAAATATAATGTTTAAACTTGTAGGTAGGAAAAAATATTCTAAAATTATACTTTATATAGTCTTAAAATACGTGTCGGAAAAAAGTACGTAATGAATCCAGTGAGACGGAGAGTGAGACGGAGGAAGTATGTTCTTACCTAGGATGTTTAGCACCCAAAATGTCCTTCTGTCCGTACTTCCTCCAACTATATCCATCATCACCAGAATTCTCCATTCCATTATCTGAACAAATTTTCACATGGTCTTTCCATGTAGGTAATGCCTTTCTGCAACAGACCAAATAAAAAAGCATTAGATAAATTATCGAATAAACCAAACCGAACCAAACATATCTCACCGAAAGTAGGGTAGGGTGAGATGTACGCAGAACTTAGAAGTCATAGGTTACAGTGGTAATAATCACCTCTTTTTTGAAACATCTTGGTGATGATCCTTAAAATCCCCACTTTCATTTGTCGAAATCGGAGACTCCGGCAGATTAACCATTGCAGGCACTGCCTGAGGCTGCACTACTGATGAGTCACTCCAGTTGAGAAGCAACAAGGCAGTGTCATATGAAGATAGTATCTTCTGCAGCATGGTTAGTTGATTTTCTGGAGACGTGGATGACGAGCTCAAGTGGAACTTCAGCTGCCTAGCTACTTCCATTCCTTGGATTAGCTCATTGACAATTGTACTCTTCTCAAACTCAAAACTAGATCCCATGTTTGGACTGATACTAAACAGCTAGATTAGAAAAACTCGAAATTTTCGATACTTCTTGTGTTCAGAAGCTGTGAATGCAGTTGCATGTGGTGATGTATGTAGGTAGCAAAAGAATGAAGGAATGTAGGTATGAGTGAAGGGTGATGAAGACTGAGAATGAAGAGATGCAGGTATATAAAGAGCTGCCATTTTGGATGTGAATGAGAATAATGTTAGTTAAGAGTGTTGAAGTTTGACTGAGAAACCGAGTTATTTGATAATCAACTAGTGTTTCTTTGGTTTGTATGGGATGATGAGTGGTATTAGTGAGAGCAGCAATGACCAAGGTGGACCCCTGCTGACCCATTCAAAACTCCTAAAGTATCTCATTTTTTAATAATTTTAGTGATTTAGAAGAAAAGTAAATTGATAAAATATTGCATCTTAAGTAACTAAAACATACTCCATTTGTCATAATTTATCTGTCATGTTTGACTTTTTGCGGTTAAATTGACTCAACTTTGACCGTAAATTAAACATCAATATTTCATTATTTTAAAAAACCGAAGAATACGTATTAAAATAGATTACGTGTACTTTCTAATAATATAATTTTTATAATTTTTTTCGATTATATACTATATAAAATTTTCAGTCAAAATTTGATTAATTTGATCACAAAAGGTCAAACAAAACAGATAAATTGGGACGGAGGGAGTATGATAAACGGGGACATCATACATTTTCAGTTCACACTGTGTAGGAGAAGTTTGTACCTGGGGGAGGACCTGGAAACATATGTTCAAATGAAATTGGTGGGACAAAATGTGACCTTTTCAAAAGAAAAAAGAAAAAAAATATTGCAATGTGCCAATGTGGGGCATTAAAGATGGTCTTTGATTGATTTTTATTTCAGAAAATTTTTTAGTTTGCAATTTTATGTTAAAGTTACATATCTTAGTTCTAATATTTGTCATTTTTTTAGTTAAACTCATATACACACGTAAGTAGTCGAATTACTGAGCTCATTTAGAGAAATTAAGATTTCAATAGCCGATAATAATATTTGACATGATAATGTGTTTTGAAACTCCATTAAGTTAGACGAGTATTTGAAAATCGAAGATTAATTTACTCGGATTTAAGTAAATACTCGTTAAAATATATATACGAAGTCAGATGAGTATTTGAAAATCGAAAATTAGTTTACTCGGATTTAAGTAAATACTCGTTCAAATACTTATATGAAGAAACTGAGTGTTCGAAAATCGATCAATTACTCGAAATTTTAACATATACTAAAATTTTAAAACCTTGACTTGTAATTTAAACTCGGAGAGAGATACACAAGAATCTTAATTCTAAAAATAGGTCAACTAACGTGTCCTAGGTGAATAGAAATTTTGTAAAATATATACACAAAATTTGTAACATCACCAATGATTTGATATGATATGCAGTTAATTGCATTTTATCATTTACACATTAAATACAGATAATATATAGTTTATGACATCACCGATGATGTGGATTAGATTCCACTTGGTTTGTGCCCCCAAAAGAAAATGAAGACTGGGTCTGTCATGTTTATCTCAACGAGTACATGAGTGAGATGCCTATTACTTGCTGACCAATTCAAATTTTCAATTTATTTGTCACTTCACTTTTTTAATATTGTCTTCAATTAAAAAAAACACATAAATTTAAAGTCAGACGTTACGGCATCCTCCTCAAATGGATGTGGTGATTGGTTCGGAAATATCTTACAAGCCTCTCCCCTTGAGCCATGTTAAATTGGGTTCGTATCGTATTCAGTTATTTGGTATCAACTGAGTTATCGAGTAAAAAAGTTTTCAGTCAAATCATGAAATATTTGAAAACGTATAAATTCATCATTTTCATCCGTTCCTTTAAACTCTATAACGAAAAAATGATATGACAGACTCTCAAATAATCCGTTTTAAGTGTTCACAATAAATTTAAAGAAAATATGAAATGATATTAAACGGGCGTAAGTATTTTCGTCATCATGAAATATGATAACGTATTAAATAATTGGTCTGCCTAAAATAAATAGCAATGTTAGCGTTTTCGATAGCGGATCTTAATTTTTTTTTGAAATACAAATGTTATATATTTTTATATGTGATGCTAAAATACGAGATTCATTATATTTATAAAAAGTACTCCTTCTATCCCATTTAATTCTATACATTACTTTTTGACACGTTTTTCAATACTCATTTTAAACATAACTCCACAATATCTTTTTTAATTTTTTTTTCTGAAATACGTACAAATAGTGAACGTATATAATCGGATGGGACAGAGGTAGTAATTGCTAACGGATAGACACATGATTTTATTCAAAAAAAATATATTTTTTTAAAATGCTAGCATTTCTCTTATTTTAACTTTTTGGAGTCAAAATTCATTGCTAGGAATAATGGAAGCCTATAAGATTTATTTTATCGTAGATGTGCTACAAGTACAGTATTTCTTATGGCATACGACGTCGTAGAAGGCAAAGGAGATGATTCACGGCCTACGTTTGCAAATTACGTAATTATTATTTTTTAAAAAAATAAAAAGAAGCAAAACTGCAACCTTGACTTTTCCTACTTCCAGAATCCAGATGGGCTAACAAATAGGCCATGTTCACACTCTGTACATCGAATCATCGATTGCACTTTAATTTATTGACTAAAAAGATTATAAATTTAAATGCATGTAATGTAACAGCGACATAAACAATTAGATAAAGTATACTTGCATACAGTACAGCAAAGATGAGATGTTGTTACGTAGGGTTGATGTATCCGCTTAACGAGAATTGATACCTTAAACTCAAACGATAGTTTTTGGATTAACAATTTAGTGATTGAGAATGAGAATCACATTCACTCTTGGTGGGGAAATCAAACTCATCATATCGTTTGAATTTACATTTCATTTCGATTTTCATCAACTCTCATTTTCATATACTCCATTCTCTTTCTCAGTGCATTCAAACGCCCACTAAAATAGTTAATGATGAGCTAACAATTAGTTAACGAATTTGCTAGTTGCTGGATTAACGAGCATCAAGCACCCTTTTATTAAGAAACGTTTTGTCAGCTCTAATTTTCTCAAATGAACATGTATTTTGAGACAGAGAACGTGATAATTAGACGGAACACATGCCAAAACCCATCTCGGGATGTATTACATGTTCCAAAATTGCAATTATGGTCTTTTGAATGAGATCTTTTATAGTTTATAAGTTAATCAAGATAGTTAATGATGAGCTAAAATGATTTCAGCGGTGAACTTGTTAATCTGGCAGAATAGTTCCGATAATTTGTTATAGTCCGAAATATCCATTTTTCTTGTAATGAAATCGTTATACCACTTGTAATAGTAAATCAAAGTTAAAGAATGAAACTTGGCAGTACTAAACATTCAAATGACCTGACGAGAAAAATCTCAATACATGGTGTTATTTGTTACGGGTCACATACAAACATTTTAAATGATAGTAAAATTTTAGAAACTAGTGTACTCATATTTCGATATACGAATCACACAAAATGTGCCGAATCATAAGTTTTAAGTTCGATTTCAAGACCACAAGAAATTCATATTAAATTCGCCGGATCACATAAAAAATGAGAATTGTCTATTATTATCTATAAATTTATAATGAGATATGATCATAGGCAAGTTGCAAATGAGTAGTAATTATTTTAATGTTATTTTTCGTACAAAAAAAACTTGGACCTTGATTCGGTAATAGCCTTAATTCTCACATGCCCTGAAATATGGCCCTTTATACCACTTAAAAACACAATATTTTTTTTTGTGTTTTCAGTCTAGAATAAAAAATGCAAATATTACTTGCGTTTAGTAGTGAGAGTCGACTGTATATGCTTTTAAATTTATTCAAAAAATGTATTTGAAAATTGCGTTAACAGTTAAACGAATAATTTTTATGCGTTTGTTCTTTAGTAATGCATTGTTTGATTGCGTTTGTTTTGATACAGAAATAAGACTCTGTCCAAGGGACTCGAACCCCGGGCTCCGAACCTTTTTGGCACATTTGAAAGCAAAGTTCAGTTATTTGGCACACCCATTCAATTGTTTCCATAAATGACACAGAACGCCACTTCCCCCGAGGCCCAGAAAAAGTGGCGTTCACGGGTGTAATATTTTTTTTTTTCCTTTTCCTGCCTGATTTACTTGCACTTGTGTGTAAACTGTTTCAAAGTGTAAAATATACATTGGAGACCTATTTTTGGGCACTAATATTAAATTGTTAAAAAATTATTTTGGTGATTTTTTTTTCTTGGGTAGTCATGCAAATCTATTTTTAGTACATATTTTTTGTTTTAATAAATTATAGTATATATATGACTTTTTTGGCTTTGAAAAGAGTGTCAAGCCAGTCGAGTGTGCAATTGTTACGTGGGTCATGTTTAACAAATCTCATAATTAATCCTAGAAAATTATTTTGGTTTAATTTTTTTTTTCTAGTTGACTAGTGATGTGAACCTATTTGTAGTATGTAAATTTTACTTTAATTTTAATCTTTTTTGGTATGGTTTTAGTTGTATGGAATAGTGTATCATGGAGGAATATATTTTTGTTGACGAGTCCTTATATTTGATATGAACTAATTTACAGATAATGAATACTTGACTTGAAACACAAATTCTGTGACATAACATCAGTTACATAATAAAACACACTTGAAAAACAGTGCGTAGTTCGATATACGATAATAACACGATACATGAATGGAAATGAGTACGATGCAACAATACAAATATTAGGAGTCAACAATATATGAACCAGATCATTCATCTGCATCATCGGAGTCATAATCATCTTCATTTATGTTCCAGGTAGACCTGACAATTCGTTCGTGTCGTAAACTTTCGTGTCGTGTATTTTCGTGTTTCGTGTACTTGAAGGTTAAACACAAAACCGACATGTTTAGCGTTCGTGTACATTCGTGTTCGTGTACATTCGTGTTCGTGTATTTTCGTTTCGTGTCGTGTTAATTGAATATTAATATATATTAAATTTAATATTAATATAAATTAAAATATAAGATTTTTAAGTAAAAAAATTATAAAATATATGAAAATATATATATTTAGATCTCATATCTATACAATATAATGAAATCAAATAATATTTTAAAAATAAATATGCATACATTTATTATAATTCTACATATATTTATAAAAAATATTAAAATTTAATTATAATATTTATTTATATCGTATACTTCGTGTCGTGTCGTGTAGTTGAAGGTTAAACACAAAACCGACATAAATCTTGACCGTGTACTTTCGTGTTCGTGTTCGTGTACTTTCGTGTCGTGTACTAAAAATGCAAACACAAACACTAAATTTTTGTGTCGTTTCGTGTCGTGTAAGTCTTGTCGTGTCCAAAATTGTCGGGTCTAGTTCCAGGTATGAGACTCGATGAACGCTGTTATGGATTAAAAACTAATATATATAATTGCTGTATTTAATACTAAGGAACGTAAGCTTCGAGGCTCGATTTGACTGCTCTTGTGTTTCGTGACTCAATCTGCCTTAACAAGATGCCTACGTACCTTGCTGATTGCCAAGGATCAAGTCAAAAAACGTAGTTCTGATTTGTGGGGCGAGACCCCTTATATAGATGTGGGAGTCCTTGAATTGGACTTGGTATAGGAGACTTGATGGACAAGCCTCTGAATTAGGATAGACTTAGGAGTCCTAGGAAGTAGGAAGCTGATTCCTTATCCTTTTAGGTCCCCTTGGGGCTAATCTCTAAGGATTTATATCCCTATCGGGACTCTTTTCAACATCTGATTTCTCCCTTATTAATTAATTACGAAATTAATTAATAATCAGGGCTTTTGGGCCTTTTTTATTCCACCAGGCCTGATCTGGTCCATCAGGCTTAACCTTTCTGGTCTGAATATCATATATCTTTTATTGGGCCTAGCAGCCCACAGTTTGTACAATTAATGCAGTATTTAATTATACAATCATAATTTATTTACCCCTATCATTTGCCCCCCAACTTTTGGGAAACATTGATTAGGTTTCGCAGAAGTTAAATCTATTCGTTCCCTTACAGGGTTTCGTTTTTGCGTAAAGTGTGGAGCGACCTACACATTTACAACGAATCTTCCTTTTATTCAGAAATTATCTTAATTTCCAGGAATTTTTCCCTAATTTTCTGGAATTTTTCCCTAATTTCTGGGATTTATCCTAATCTTCTGGATTTTTCCTTAATTTTCTGGATTTTTCCTAATCTTCTGGATTTTTCCTTAATTTTCTGGATTTTTCCCTTAATTTCTGGATTTGTCCCTAATTTCTGGGATTTATCCTAATCTTTCTGGATTTTTCCCTTAATTTCTGGGATTTATCCTAATTTACAGGAATTTTTCCCTAATTTTCTGGGATTTATCCTTAATTTTCTGGGATTTATCCTTAATTTCTGGATTTGTCCCTAATTTCTGGGATTTATCCTAATCTTTCTGGATTTTTCCCTTAATTTCTGGGATTTATCCTAATTTCCAGGAATTTTTCCCTAATTTCTGGGATTTATCCTTAATTTTCTGGGATTTATCCTTAATTTTCTGGGATTTATCCTTAATTTCTGGGATTTATCCTTAATTTCTGGATTTTCCCCTAATTTTCAGCCTTAAAATCGATCAGGATGCATTCAAAATCGATCAGGATGCAGACAAAATCGATCAGGATGCAGCCAAAATCGATCAGGATGCAGCCAAAATCGATCAGGATGCAGCCAAAATCGATCAGGATCCTGATCGAATTAGCTCAGGATCTTGCACTCTGGTCGACGGGATTCCTGATCGATTTCGATCAGGATTCTGACCGAATTGGTCTTCAAAATGACACCCTAGTCGATTGTTACACGGGCTTTAATCGACCAGGGTTCCTGATCGATTTCGATCAGGACTCTGATCGAATTAAGTGGCTCTCGTCCATTCTGATCGAATGGAATATCGATCAGGATTTTTCTCTGTGTCGATCAGGACTCTGATCGATCTTAGGGGATTTCTTCCCTCCTGTTCGAATAAGATATCGATCAGGACTCTCTTTGGTGTCGATCAGGACTCTGATCGATCTTAGGGGATTTCTTCCCTCCTGTTCGAATAAGATATCGATCAGGACTCTCTTTGGTGTCGATCAGGACTCTGATCGATATTAGGGGATTTCTTCCCTCCTGTTCGAATAAGATATTGATCAGGATCCTCTTTTGCATCGATCAGGACTCTGATCGACCCATATCAAGATTCTGGTCGATTTTTTGACTTTTTAAATTCCACAGGAGCTTCTAGATTGTTCCTGATACTTCTTGTAGATGGGCCTCTAGGTTGGGCCTGGCTAAATGGGCCTAAAAACGCCTCGTATTCCGAGCTTTTAGCCTATATAAGTGTAGTGGGGAATGAGAACCCTCACTTCACTTCCTACTTCTCATTTTCTCTCACAATTTTCTCTAGAGCTCTCCCTTTGAGAAGGCGATTTCCGGCGATCTCCGGCGACCAAAGCCACCGCAACTCCACCATTCTCAAGTATTTCTGGGTTTCAAGCCTTCAACCGAAGCATATCAATGGCGGACCGAGACCTGGCTCGTTTGCAGAAGATGAATGTCTCTAAAAGAGGTACAAACATTCAAATTCAATCTCCATATACTTCCCTCATTGATATGATTAACTCGAGAGGTGATGAATATCCTTCCCTATCTGAGTTAGATTCGTATAATCATGGTAACACTTTTCATGAGTTAGATGGTAGGATAGAGTCTATGAACACCCTGTACAGACTTCCACCCCACCTTAGGATCACTCCAGCCGCCCCTGGGGACAGGACTTGTAATTGGGAGGGAGATACTTTGTTTATTTATCGAGGAGCCCTGACCGCGGGTCTTAGGTTCCCATTCCATGAGTTTATTCCTCGTTTACTTGCCGATGTACAAATCAACCCTTGTCAACTCCCTCCTAACGCTTGGAGGAACATTATCTGTTTTATGGTCCTTTGTCTTAGAAACAATTTCCCTCTCTCAGTAGCCGTCTTTAGGAAAGTTTTCCAATTCTATAATAGCTCCATGAGTCAACCAGGTTGGGTTTTAATTCGTCAACGGCCCAAAATCCCTCACATCTTTGATAGTAATTCCATAGTTGAGAATAACCCCAAATGGAGGGACGAGTTTATGAGGCTGACCTGGGCTGGGGGTGATTGGGCCACACTCTTCCGTAGGCCCTTTTGCAAAGTGTCAGATGGGAGTCCAGGTAGCATCAGATTATCTGATGAGGAGGAGGTGGCCTACCAAGCCTTAATTTCAGATGATGGGAAAACAGACACCTGGACTCTCTTAGAGGAGTTTTCCTTGAAGAAAGTTGGTCTCTCCCAGGCCAGTGATAAGGGTAAATTTATACCTGCGTAATTATCTTTCCCTTTCTTTAATTGCACTTTTTCTTGTTCCTGGATTTTAATATTCCTTCTACTTTTCCTTTCAGCTTGCGAGGCCATCAACAACGTTAACAGGCCTAAGGAGAGGGAGTCAGGCCGTCAGAAAAGGGCCAAGCTAAACAGGGACCCTAGGAGCAAACCTGACGGTCCTTCTTTTCTTAAGCCCCACGTCCCGGTGGTCGAGCTGGGGGATGATGTGGATCCTCCACTTAAGGCACATTCCTTCAGGCCTAACTGGGGCTTCAGGAGGAGCGATACGGTGGTTGGATCCACCAAACACGCTAAGGATTGGTCTTACCACTCCGTCACTCCCCATGACTTTACTGACATTGTTACGGGGAGTGATATTGAGACTATTGAGCTTCTGGGTTCTCAAGCCCAAGCTGCGGTAATTTTCTTTCTCTTCTTCTTTGAATCCCAACTTTCTGTATTCCAACAAACTTGTGCTAACTCATACATATTTCTTTGCAGAGTAATACCTACTTCCAGGCGGCCCTACATCAGGCTAGATCTTGGAAGGGTAACTCTGATGTTTTTGAGAAGGAGATGAAGAAGTGGGAGGAGAGAGCCAAGGTGCTAGAGAAGAAGCTGGATACGAAGAAAGAGGAGCTGGCTAAGGCTCATTCCGAGCTGGTGAAACTTAGGAGCGATAAGGATAAGCTCATCGATGACTACATGGATTCTGACAAGTTTAAGAATCTCATGGAGATTCATGATGATGGTCTTTATTCCCTACAGTTCACTCAGGGATGGGATGCGGCCGTAAAGGCGGTTTCTGAGAAGCACCCGGGCTTAGTCGACCCTAAGGACTTCATAAGTCCCGAGCAGGCCGAGTCGGAGGACAGCATAGACGCCCTCTTCAACTCCCCTCATCCAGATGATCGCATATTGGATCCTAACACTGCTTCTCCTCCCGCTTCTCCTGCGAAGGACGCTGAAGGCGCTGATAAGGAGAAAGAGAATGAAGGCTCCCGCATGGAGGAGTAGTTTTTCTATTCTGTAATTTTATCTTTAATTTATGTCTGGACTTTTGCTTGTATCAGAACTTATTATCCTCCGGGGTTATTTTATATGCTACTTTCCTTATTTGCATTCTCTCCTTCATTTTTTCGATACTTTAATATTCAAACTTGGCTTAATGGGCCACACAAGTATTATCACAACTCAAACATCCATAGGTTGAAATAATTTCGAACTCTTCAATTTCAAGTCTGATTTTCCAAAACCTTACATAATATGGGTTCGACCCTGATCTATAATAGCTAGAAAATAAAAATCCTATGCAAACAAAGCTTCAAGGTGCTTTTAAACCTACTTGTCACAATGACAAGTGAGAATCGTACTTCGACCATCTTACACGTAGTAAACCTTCAGGTTTTGTGCGTGCCAGGTTCTCGGGACTTCAAAACCATCCATAGTCTCCAGCTTGTAGGTTCCTCTACCCTGAACGCTCTTGACTCTATACGGCCCTTCCCAATTTGGGGCAAGCTTTCCTTTCTGTCCGACACCAGAAGCCTCTATTTTTCTCAAGACTAGGTCACCTTGTTTGAAAAACCTCTCTTTAACCCTTAGGTTGTAGTAGAATGAAGCTTTTTTCTGATATTCTACTATCTTTGCATGTGCTTTATCTCGCACTTCATCGATTAAATCCAGGGCTAACCTCTGCCCTTCCTCATTTTCTTCTGCGTTGAAAGCCTGAATCCTTGGAGAGGAATGTGATATCTCCACGGGAACTACTGCTTCTGCCCCATATGTCAACATGAAAGGGGTTGCACCTGTCGTGACTCTACAGGTAGTCCTATAGGCCCATAATATGGGAAGTATCTCATCCACCCAATTATTTCTCGACTTCTTGATCCTCTTCTTTAATCCATCCAGGATTATTCGATTTGCAACTTCTGCTTGCCCATTAGCTTGTGGGTGAGCCACAGAGGTGAACCGTAACTCAATTTCATTTTCTTCACAATACTTCTTGAATTCCTCATTGTTGAATTGTGTTCCATTGTCAGTGACAAGGATACGGGGAATTCCATATCGGCACATAATGTTTTCCCACAGGAATTGTGCAACCTGCTTAGTAGTGATTTTGGCCAAGGGTTTGGCTTCAATCCACTTGGTGAAATAATCAATGGCTACAATCAGAAATTTCCTTTGTGCCGTGGCTATAGGAAAAGGCCCTAGAATATCCATCCCCCACATGGCAAAGGGAATAGGCGAGTTGATAGAGGTCAGCATCTCAGGGGGTTGTCTAACAATTGGTGCATGCTTCTGACAGCGGTCACACTTCTTTACATATTCTTTGGCATCATCCATCATTTCTGGCCAATAGAAGCCTAAACGAGTTATCTTATGAGCCAAGGCCCTGCCCCCCAAGTGTTGCCCACAAATACCTCCGTGCACTTCCTCAAGAGCTAAGCGTGCCTCATCGGGCCTGAGACACCTCAAGTAAGGAACCACGAAAGATCTTTTATATAGAATCTCATCTATCAAAGAGTACCTTAGTGCTCGAACAGTTAACTTCCGTGCCTCAATTGTATCGCTTGGCAACCAACCGGTCTGAATGTGAGCCTTGATGGGATCAATCCATGACGTCCCCAAGCCTACGGGAGCCACAAGCTTAACATCTATGCTTCGTGTCTTCAAAACACGGAAGTACACACTTCCTGAACTTTCTTCAATCTCAGATGAAGCAAACTTTGATAGCGCATCTGCTTTAGCATTTTCTTCCCTTGGAATGTGTTCAACATGGCATTCATTAAATTGGGTCATCACAGCCCTTACTAGGCGAACATACTTTGCCATCGTATCATCCCTTGCTTCAAATTCTCCCTTTACCTGGGATATGATCAACTTCGAGTCTCCACGGACCTTTAAGTTTTTGACTCTAAGTGTCCCAGCTAGACCAAGGCCAGCAATCAGGGCTTCATACTCTGCCTCATTGTTTGTGGTTGGGAAGTCTAGCTTCATGGCATACTCAATTAAGAATCCATCAGGGCTTTGCAAAACCAACCCTGCTCCACTGGAATTTGTTTTTGATGCTCCATCAAAATAGAGAATCCAATATTCTTTCTCCTTGTCCCCATTGTCGACTCCCTTGTCTTGAGGTGTGGTATCTTCCTGCCCCCCGACTTCTTGGTTGGGTATGGTACATTCCACCACGAAGTCAGCTAGTGCCTGGGCTTTTATGGCCATACGTGGCTTATACTTGAGATCGAACTCTCCCAATTCTATTGCCCACTTAATCAGTCTCCCACTTGCCTTGGGACTGTGAATGATATTTCTCAGTGGCTGATTTGTTAGCACTTCAATTTGGTGAGCTTGAAAATAAGGACGCAGCTTTCTTGAAGCCATTACCAAGGCTAAAGCGAATTTCTCAATGGCTGAATAATTCAACTCAGCACCATGCAAAATTTTGCTGACATAGTATACGGGTTTCTGGACTTTCAGTTCCTCCTTAACCAACACCGCGCTCAAGGCGCTTTCTGAAACAGCCAAGTACAAGAATAAAACTTCACCCAGAACTGGCTTGGCCAACAACGGGGCCTGGCCCATATACTTCTTTAACTCTTCAAATGCCTTCTGATTTTCCTCACTCCATACAAAGTCTTTAATGTTCTTTAATGACTTGAAGAATGACAAGCACTTGTCTCCTGACTTGGAGATGAATCGTCCTAGTGCAGCAACCCTTCCTGTGAGTTTCTGAACATCCTTGACAGTTTTTGGGGGTTCCATGTCCAGGATTGCCTTTATTTTATCGGGGTTAGCCTCAATTCCCCTCTTTGAGACCATCAATCCCAAGAATTTTCCAGATCCTACTCCGAAAGCACACTTCGTGGGATTCAACATCATCTTGTGGTACCTCAGGACCTCAAAAGCTTCCCTTAAATGGGTTATATGATCAGTCTTTACTAGACTCTTGACTAGCATGTCATCAACATAGACTTCCATAGTCTTCCCAATAAGATCCTTAAAAATTTTATTCACCAACCTTTGATAGGTGGCTCCTGCATTCTTGAGACCAAACACCATAACAAGATAACAATAAACGCCAAAGTCAGTGATAAATGATACCTTTGGAATGTCATCCTTATGCATTTTGATCTGGTTGTATCCGCTAAACCCATCCATGAAATCAGCATCTCATGTCCAGCGGTGGCATCAATCAAAGTATCAATTCTAGGCAGCGGAAAACAGTCTTTGGGGCATGCATCATTCAGATCGGTGAAGTCTATACACATCCTCCACTTTCCATTAGCCTTCTTCACCATTACAGGGTTTGCTAACCACTCCGGAAATTGAATCTCCTCAATGAAACCAGCCTCTAAGAGCTTTTCCACTTCCTGCTTTATAGCCTCTTGTCTTTCCGGGGCAAAATTTCTTTTCTTTTGTTTCACTGTCTTCCGGCTTGGATCCACGTTTAACTTGTGGGTAATTAACTCCGGGTCTATGCCTGGCATATCAGCTGCTGACCATGCAAACACATCACTATTTTCTTGCAAAAATTTCACTAACTTCCCTCTAAGGGGCTCCTCTAATGTAGCTCCAATGAAAGTCATCCTCTCAGGATTCTTGGGATCTAAAGGAACCGAAACCAATTCTTCTGCTGGCCTTCCTCTATTCTCATCATTTTCTTGAACATCCATATCTTCAATAGGAAGAACCTGCCCCCCGACTCCATCTGCCCTCAAAGAGGCCACATAACAGCTTCTAGCCATTTTTTGATCTCCTCTCTCTTCTCCAATCCCGTTTCGGGTGGGAAACTTCATGACTGAATGGTAGGAAGAGGGGACCGCCTTGAAGGCATGTATCCTTGTTCTCCCCATGATAGCATTATAAGTTGAACTAGCCTTTACCACCACAAAATCCAGCATCTGCGTTGCTTGCCTTGGCTCCGTACCTATGGTGGTTGGCAATTTAACTATCCCTTCCACAAGACATTCTACTCCAGCAAATCCATATATCGGCATGTCGGTTGGTGTCAACTGGGAGTCGTTATACCCCATCCTTAGAAAGGTGTCGTGGAGCAAGATATCCACAGAAGCACCATTATCCACTAGGACCCTCTTAACCGGGCTATTTCCTATTATCGGTGTTATGACCAGCGGGTCGTCATGGGGAAACTTCACACCCTCTAGGTCGGAATCATCGAAAGCCAATGTTACTTCTGTCCTGGCCCTCTTCGGGGCTTCTCCAACAATATGCATAACCTCTCTAGTATATGCCTTTCTGGAATTTTTGGACAATCCAGCAGCAGTTGGACCTCCAAAGATCGTGTTTATCACAGGCCCTCGAGGTCTCGGCCCTCCATAAATGGTGTTTATAACTGGTCCTCTAGGTTGGGGATTCCGCCCTTGATCATCTTGGTCCCTCCTACGATCTTCAAAGTTCTTCCTTCCATTATTATTTCTGTCTCCCCCATCTCCAGTATACTTGTTTAATCTTCCTTTTCGAATCAAAAACTCAATTTCATCTTTCAACTGTCTACACTCATCGGTGTCATGGCCAACATCTTTGTGAAACCTGCAATACTTGCCCTTATCTAGCTTGGCGGGATCAGCCTTCAAGGGCTTAGGCCAGCGAATATCTCTGTCTTTCTCAATCTCCATCAAAATCTGACTTCTGGGAGCATTCAGTTTAGCATATTCAGTGAACTTTTGCCCAGGTCCTCCCTTCTTGGGGGTTGAATCAGGGTTTTGTTCAGTTCTAGGATATTTATCCTTAGCGATATACTCCAAATCAGTTTTTCGTTTCTTGCCTCCAGTGGGCTCATTACTTACTACGGTCTTCCTCATACTTTCTTCAACCTTGATATACTTCCCTGCCCTCTCTTGGAGCTGCAACATGCTCTCAGGGGGTCGTTTGGCCAAAGACATCTTGAAAAACTCATCCCTAGTTCCTTGTTGCAGTGCTATCATGGCTACCTTATCATCAAGGTCTGGGACTTTTAAAGCCTCCTTTGTAAAACGATTCAGGTAATCTCTTAAGGATTCCTTAGCTCCCTGCACAAGACTCATAAGAGATGCTGAACTTTTCTCATGGACTCTTCCACTGATGAATTGCTTAATAAAAGCCTGACTTAATTCTCTGAATGATCCAATAGAATTTGGGGGTAGGCGACTGTACCATCTTTGAGCCATACCCGACAGAGTTTGAGGAAAGGCCCGACATTTTATAGCATCGTTCACGGGTTGCAGCAGCAGTGCATTAGAGAATGTCCTAACATGATTAGCGGGGTCTCCCGTGCCATCATAGGCTTTGATAGCGGGCATCTTGAATTTCCTTGAGATATGGGCATTCATTATCTCTTCTGTGAAGGGTGGAGTTGGATCATCAGGATCTCCAAGGGGAAGGAGATTGCTTGGATCAGTTCTTGGGACAGCAGCCCTTCTTCTTACCGGACCGTCCAGGTCTATGATAGGAGGAGGATTTCTCCCCCTAGGTGGTATGTGGGTTCTGGTGGCTTGGTGAGCCTCCAAGTCACGCCTCAGCCTTTGGATTTCAGCCTCATGAGCCCTGATCTTTTCCTGCACTTCTTGGGGATTCGCCCCTGGGGTGCTTTGGGGGCGTTGCCTTCCATCGGCCATTGGCTCTTTTCCAGGACGCCTCCTTCTCGGGGCCACTTCATCATCCGAAGATTCGGAATCTCTCTCAGTGTATGGACCAGAAAATTCCCGATCCTCAGGGATAGGATCCAAACCTCGTATATAGGGGGGCGATCGCCCTCGTGCTTCGCTTCGCCCAGCATATCCACTTCCTCCAACCTCAGGGTGAAGGGGCATCCCATAAGGGGGGTTAGTAGTAACAATAGTTGAATATTCATACCCGACGGGTCGAGAATTCACAGGTATATGTATTTGTTGAACTTGAGGATTCGTACCTTGAATAGTCGGGGGAGTTGTCCCTTGTGGCTGAGGTTGAGTTGCCCCTGTCTGGGCTTCCCCCTGAGTAGATGCATAAGTTGAATGGGGAGGAACCTCCACGGTTGATGAAATCACCTGGGTTGTCCCTGATGGTGTTCCCTCCTCCAGAGTGCTGGTTGTTCTCCGTGTTCTCGCCATGGTTGTTGTTCCGACATTCCCACAGACGGCGCCAAATGTTATGGATTAAAAACTAATATATATAATTGCTGTATTTAATACTAAGGAACGTAAGCTTCGAGGCTCGATTTGACTGCTCTTGTGTTTCGTGACTCAATCTGCCTTAACAAGATGCCTACGTACCTTGCTGATTGCCAAGGATCAAGTCAAAAAACGTAGTTCTGATTTGTGGGGCGAGACCCCTTATATAGATGTGGGAGTCCTTGAATTGGACTTGGTATAGGAGACTTGATGGACAAGCCTCTGAATTAGGATAGACTTAGGAGTCCTAGGAAGTAGGAAGCTGATTCCTTATCCTTTTAGGTCCCCTTGGGGCTAATCTCTAAGGATTTATATCCCTATCGGGACTCTTTTCAACATCTGATTTCTCCCTTATTAATTAATTACGAAATTAATTAATAATCAGGGCTTTTGGGCCTTTTTTATTCCACCAGGCCTGATCTGGTCCATCAGGCTTAACCTTTCTGGTCTGAATATCATATATCTTTTATTGGGCCTAGCAGCCCACAGTTTGTACAATTAATGCAGTATTTAATTATACAATCATAATTTATTTACCCCTATCAAACGCCTTCATTCTCTGCAATTCCCTCGTTGACTCCTCATGTTCACGCTGCAACTTGCGGATTTGTCCAGAGTGGGTTACATTCTCTGTGGAAATTTATTCCCTAAGAATTTCAATGAGAAATGCTGCATGGGGTTCAAGCAGCTTTCAACACAACTGCAAGTCAATCCGGGCAGGAAATGGAAAAAACAAAAAAAATTAAAAACCCTAGAATGCCATTTCTTCTGGGTCTCTGGTGAAAATTTTGAATAACTGTGCCAAAAAAGTGAATTTTCTGTTGAAACGTGCCAAAAAAGTCCGGGAGCCCTCGAACCCCGGCCACTCAACACGCATAACTCTAAAATACACCGCAAAACAACTGAGCTAGTAGTATCATCTGTACAAAATTGTAAACACAATTTTTATTAACGTTTTTGAGTGATAAAAAAGGTCATATCTTAATACTTGTGAGATTTTGGTTCTTCTCTTCCTAAATTGTGAGAATAAGGGGCCATAATTCCCTAACAATGTACTCACATAATTTAGCCGAGTACATATAATTTTTTAATGTGAATGCACGAGGGGTATTTTTGTAATTGCAAAAATTATTTAAAAAATTATAATTATATCATTAAAAATATACTATGCCCCTAAATACGTAATTAGGGGCATTTTTCTCAATAACTTAATAGGATTTTTTGTTTTTTTAGTTGTTATTGTGGAGCTCGCACATAGTTTCTCCCCAACACGTTTGAAAAATTCTCAAAAAAATTATGCAATCTTTTGGGCCCAAGTGGATGATTGATCCACTATCTTATTTTATGTTTTTCTCATGGACTCGGGCCTAACCACGTTTGCATAAACTCCCATCTTTTGATTCACTCCATGTTTTATATATTTAACATCACTAAAACAAAAACAGTTTGTACGTGGCACACATTAATCACTAAATTTTATATATTTAACTACATTTGATAATAACGATGGATCAGGTATACAAAGTGTCCATCAATCAAAAATAGCTAATTTTATAATTTTTAATTTATAGCATGTGTACATGAACACATTAGAAAAATTCATACGAAAAAGATCCATTTGTTTCCACTAATAATTTTATTATATTTTAAAAGTTTTATCCACTACCTTTACAACTAAAAGAAGATTAATGTTATCTAATTAAATTAGTACAATCTTAACTTACACATGAAGTTTGCCTCAGTGGTGTTGTAATGAAACTTAAAATCAGATTGAGAGGACGATACGATGCGAGAGTTTCGTGCACGCGTAGGAAACATGATTCATATCTGTATATTTGATACAGATATGATGCTTTCTTTCATGTTATCAAGAAGAAGATCACATATATTCGATAGGTAAGATATATATTCTTATTCACAAAAGGTTGTGGAGAGAATGTCAATTGATATATGCCTTCATTATCAATTATCAAGAGCCGAATGTCAAATGAGTATATTTTGTAATTCTTTATTTTACAAATATCAATTTTAGACAACGAAATGTACACTATAAATCTAAGCAGGTCTATTGATTATCTCGATAATAAGTTGAGTTCTTATCTCACGTCGATAAGAATAAAAGTATTTGGGAATTTTATCGATACAAGTCAACAACTAATGTGCACAAAATTGCTAACTTTTTCGGACAGACATGTGCTGGGTTGTTGGGTATGGTACTTATTCGGTTGTGGACTTGGGAGATCTGCCCGTCCGGAAGTGCAGAGGCACTGTCCGGATTCCATTTATGTGTTTGTGAGATCGACGATGACGTTGATCCTATAAGAAGGGGTGTTTGTAACATTTCACATCGATAAGAATAAGAATATTTGAGGCCTTTATAAATACAAGTCAATAACTAATATGTACCAAATTACTAGCTTTTTTGGACTGACATGTGATGGGTTGTTGGGTCCGGTACGCATTCGGTTGTGGACAGTTGGGTGTTATAATTCTTCAATGTAAAGATACGTGATTACTGATAAGAGGATAAACTTGAGTTATCTAACCGTACTCGTATACACACATATATTAGTGTAAAACATTTACCGGAAAATTATTCCATAAACTAATGTAAACTTTTGTCAAGAAATGAAATCAGACTGCTAATTAGTGCTTAAACTAAGATTGTCCTTTAGCTATTGGCTAAGGTTGAGATTGTCAAAATAAGATCAGATGGTGGTGCCACTAATTATCTACAAAGTAATCACCAAGATATGGAGTCCCCACCATTTGTCAATGTCATTTTCATCTCCCACTTTATATTTTGTTTTTCATACTTTATTTTAGCTTATATAAACCTTAAGGTTGTTGTTCAATCATATTTATCAACCATGTTCTCAAACACCAATGAGAAAATTCAGAAATGAAATAAAAATCTAGCTACATATATATTCTTACTCTTCAAGGCATTGGTTGATTACTCTCCCTCAAGGGCTTCTGGATTGGGCCATGTTTAATATTTTTATAGTTGAAATTTCAATTAAAAAAGGCTGGCTAAGCTAGAAGCACTTTGAGGGGGAGTCAGCAGCCCTTGCCTTGCTCAATGCATATCTGCTGCAATTCTGCAGAACAAGTCAGGTAGTTGATGAAGGTTTCAAGAACAATGGCTATATGTCATTGCTCACTCTCCCTCAAAGGCTTCCGAGTCCGTATTCGATCTGTTTTACAGGATCATTTTGCCGGAAGCACTTGAGGGCGAGTGAATAATGTTTTGCCATGATTAAAGACTTGAGAGTTATGCAAAGCTTGTCACATGCATTATTTGTTTTCATATACTCATATGGGAATATACATTTGTAGTTATAGTGATTATGCCGATCAGACACACATTCTGACGTGAGAACAATTTTTCTGCACTCTGGCGAAAGTGGTGTTGCAAAACAACTATTTTGAATAGTATCACGTTAAAATATGTTCTACATAAAACACGAAGTTTGTACACATATATAAACATAAGTGGACCAATGGTACCTTTGACATATATGCAATACATGCAGAAATCAGATAATTATATGGTATTGGGGAGCTAAAAATTCACTTATCAAAAAAAAAAAAGAAGTTGCTAGAAAGTCACACACATTCTATCTGTAAATCCAACTTGAGGTCTTGATCTACTTGGGAATAACTCCCCAGCTGCAGCATTTGTGCAGGTGATAATGTAACTGTAAGTATTTTAATTCTGATGTATTTATGTCTGTATATTTGTTTCAAAAAGAAATGTTTTACATGGAGTTATAATCAGTTACAGATCCATTGGCTTACCCTGGTGAATATCATTTTCTTGGCTTTAAGGTTTAGGGTTAAGTACTCCACACTAATCAAATAGGGCAGACTTATTGAAATGAAATTTGTTTTTTTTTTCCTGTCAAGTAAATGAAAATCAAAGTTTAAAAAACAAGAAAACTTTAGGTTATAGTAATAAGCAAAGAGAGGGGGATGCATGTGATGACAGTAAGGAGGAGCCCCACAACAAAGTTAGAGCAGCAGCTGGCAAATAAGCAGTGGGATAACTTTAGTTGAAAAATAGAACTATGTGATGTATAGTCTGTGACTCCCATTTTTAATCTTAACTACAAAAAGCTGTCATTGGTCTTTACTGCCCCATGAGAAGGCCAATGAAATGTATCACATCACCCTCCTCCTCAGGTCCCCAGTACTACATTACTGTCTCTGGAGTAGATATATTTTACATATATATAAACCAAGTTTCGTAAACCGTCTTTTTCAGGATCAGTCAAGATGCGCGTAAACTGGTACGGACAGCTTGTTATCACAAAAAAAAAAGCTTTGTAAACAGTCAGGGTGCAAAATACCTTATAATTCACTGAGTTTTACATTTTTTTACTAAATTTTGAAGTTCAGTCGAGATTAGGCCGTGATTCGGCCCGAGGCGCGTCATCCTCTCAGGCACTCAGGAGTCAGGACTGAATGTTGCTATTGCTGTGCTGCCTGTTGTGTACATATATTTTTACCTATGCAGTTCACTGTTAAATGACATGTACAGTGTTAATTATAAAGGGAGTACCAGGAGGAATCATCCCTGTCATATTTTGTTTGTATCTACATGGGAATTACTAATGTTACCTACCCTCAACTTTTATTTTTGCAGCACAAGTTATGGAATGTGTTTGATTGCAGTTTGTGCATTGAAATTTGTACATTTGCTTCTCAGTTCAAATTTAGATATTTTTTATCTTCTTATTTTCATATGCATGCTAGAGATTCAAGTAGCCAATTATGTACTATAGAGAGTGTTAGTAGCTAGGCTAGAATAGGACCACCTGATAATCTTTATAACCATAGGTTAATGAGTTTGAAATAAATGTTAAAATTTTGATTATTTTTAATCGGGTGTTCGTCTCGACTAATCCCGGAAAGAATCAGCATAGCACCCACCGTATGACCCTCTATGAGCTCCGCTCAAACCGAACCTCAGACGATGGGTGGTAAACCTCTACAATCCTGAAATTAATAAGCTGAGTTGCCCGGGATGGACAAAATTCGAATTTTTCTAATAACTTTTGTCATGCATAATAAGCCGAGTTTTGCTCGAACGAGAACTATAGAAGAAGAATCGGAACTTAAGTTCAGATATAAATTAACCAACTAACCTCAGAATGTACCCAGTAGCTTCTTGACTTACCTAGAATCTCTTTAAAATATTCCAACGTCATCTCTGAGAACTAGTCGTAAAGGGATGATTACTTAACTTAATCAAGCGGGTTTTTAATTAATCCACTTAATTTTGACCTTAATGCTGCATTAATGTATTAACACGGTTGCAGAATCCACAGTATAGTAACTCATAAACAAGTGGAAGATTGAGAGAGATAGAGGCAACATATATAATAATAATATACACGCACATAAATGTCAGATAACACCGCTAAACACCGTAGCTATCTCCTCTATCTGAATTCCGATGATGAAAATTTGAGGTTTTAGCTGGTTCGCTGCCCGCCTAGCAATCGAGCTCTTGATTCTTCTCCACAACCCTCACACTCTTCGCAGATCTAAGCACATTGGCCTACATTTTCGAGAAAATGATGAGATATGAGATATGAACCTAATAAGCCCTATTCCTAACACCTTGGGGTTTTAGGAGAACTGGTAACTTAACAGACATGTTTACCTGGTCCTCGGTGATTTCGACAGCAAAGCCATCAACGATAACCAACGACAAAGTTTTGTTATAGGTGCCTGCCTCGAGATAATTCTCCAGCAACTCATCATGCTTCTTGCTCAGGTACAAATCAAGCTCATTCCCACCTTTCTTCGTCCTGCACACAAACATTCATTCATTCACATTGTGCAGAATATAAAATCAATACCAAGAAGACGATGAAATAAGCAAACGCTACAACAAAACATGCCATTTACGACAGATATTTGTTGACTGCAGAAGGATGGAGAAGTGACCTATAAGATCGAAGACGCTCATACTGAGGATCATAGTTCATGAAAACAAAGTATAACTCAGTAGCATTGGTACTTTCCATTACAAGTTTATCTTGGCAGAGATGTTTGTAAAGCTTGTTGGCGATCTCTGTGATATTATTGGTACTTAAAATTGGTAGCTGCTTTCGGTTGTGGGGACTTGGGGGTTTTATATATACAGTGATTGTCTTCATATTTTACCTGCCATGCATGTGATGCCTATTTATTTATACACCTAATTTCCTACCATTTTTAAGTTTCCTTCCGAATAATAAATTAATTTAAATTTCATTCATGAAACTAATTTTAGCAAATTAGCCAAAAAAACTTAAATTAAAAGGGAAATTTAAGAAATATTTTTCACAGCAGGATAAATTTTTAGAATACTAGTATTAGATCGTGTAAACGGTCTTACTCTAAAACCTTGAAATTTTAGAATGACCTATTCGTTGACATTTGCAAGCTAATAATTGTATGTGCAATAGTTCATTTTTCAGCGTGATTTAAAATAAATATAACGAAACAAAGAAAGTCACGCAAATAAATCAATATACTTAATAAAGGAGAAGACGATAGTGTTTAAGATCAAATGAGTTGGATAAATCAAGATGCCGATACTTTGTTTAAAAAATTAAGCTTACTCCTTACAATCAAATGATGAATTAATTTTTGTTTGAGCAACGATCGAATCCACAAACTTACACGACTTTATCAGACAATATTATACCCATGCCGACGCATTTAAACATTATAAATAGAGAAATGTTAGAGTCTCAAAAACGGTTTTCAAAAACGTTTTGAATGGTAAATTGTCAATATATTACTGAATATTTACTTATAAAAGAAATAGGTCCCTCGTGTCTTAATATAAATTTTATGAATTAAAAGAAAATATATATGTATCATTTTGAGAACGTTTTTGAGATTTTTTTTGTTACGCAGTATTGCTCTTGTAAATATTGATTATTTAATTTATGTTTGTCTGTAACTCTGTTTTTATAAAATACTGGTGTCACCCTGTGATCAGCCTTACACAAGGGAAAATCTTACAAATATATTTTAATGTATTAAAAATATAAACACCTACTGTTAGTGGAGGTAATGAAAGCCTACTCGGTTAAAATTATAATTTGACAAGCTAATTATAAAAATATTACTATATATAGATAGATATATAAACCTAGTTCCTAATCATAAGTTTGAAATTTAGTTGGCCGGTTGAAACCCTAGACGATTAAACATAAGTAAAGTAATTAGGAAGCAACATGATGATTAGCATAAACCGAAAGGCGAACGTTGTAATTTAATACAAGATTTTCGAATAATACAATTCACACGCTTGTTGTGTCGCACAAAGTCAACACTTTGGCCAGCTTATAAATATGATTTATTTATAAATTAGTAAAAGCCCCTGTTATCTTGTTATGCATTCACATTTCACACTTCGACTGCCGCTGCATTTTCCTTTCTAATATACTCTTATTTAGAGTGGGCAATTTTACGTACGCAAAACACGAAATTACACGACACGAAAATACACGACACAAACCGATTACCTGCTCTACTCTTATTACATAAAATCCTTCTCAACCTGGTCAGTAGATTTTATTAAGAGTAATTACCAAAAATATTAAGTTTTTTAAGTTTTTTTTGTCATTTTATTATATTTCTATTTTTTCTGCAAAAATATGAAATTAACAAAAATCAAGCAGATATGCAACTAGTTGAATTGAGTTTTTTTAGTTGCATTTGAGATTGTATGTAGTTGCAGAAACTCGTCGAATGTTGTATTCAGTTGATTTCAGTTACAAAATAATTACGATATTTTTGCAAAAATATTTTTGACTTGGGTATTTTTTAAAAATTCTTTTATTAATTTATCGAAATCATTAAATTATCGAAATTATATACATATACATTGTTATTATTATATTCGGACCAAAAAATTATATTTAAAATACTAATTTTATACTAAATTATTAATATATCATTTATTGAAACAATGGTATTTACGACTTTCGTCTTTTATATTATCAATTTAATTTCGGTCGTGTATATATTAAAAACAACCGATTTTAATGAAAAAAATCGAATTCGATTCATTTTATCCCATGGCATCCTAAATCACATACTGTAATTATTAATTAAGAAACGATCCAGCTGATTTGGTATATATATATATATATTGATGTTTAGGGAAAGATTAATAAGCATTGACCCAAATAATTAAAGATTAATTTAGATGCATTGCACGAAGGGGTTAGTACTAATTAAAATAAAAAATTAATAAAGTCAAGGTCACCTATTAACCTAACATGCCAATGGGCTGCTACAGTATGGGTTATCCACATGATCCCATGTTATCTCTAAATATTCCTTAATTTCTTAATTTAATTGCACATAGTGTGAATAATGTTGAAGCTACTTATTTTTTATTAGAGATTAATCAATTCTTTATCAAAAAGAAAAATACAATTTTAATGAAACACAATAGTATCAAAATATAAAAAATATCAAATTTTTAACTTAATTAATTTCATCAGATTCGATTCTCCACAAATACGTGGTTATATAAATATTTCTATAATTAAACTTATTTGATTTCAACATGATTCTTTTCGTACAATTACATAATTATACAAGATTTATTTATATATAATTTCTATGATTTAACTTGGATTTAATATGATTAAATATCGGTAATTATTATTTACTTATTATGGATTATTATTACTTAATAATATTTAATATTAATATTTTAATCTAAACAGGTGATTCACAGTGGTTACGGATTATTACTCTATTCATATCATATTATGTATCCTCTTTTAATTTCTATATGATCTAGTTGACCAAATTTTGACTGATAATTAAGATAAACTTATGTACTATTTTTATAAATTAAAAAATATATTTTAAAAGGAATTATATATATTTTCTAATAATACAAGTTTTGAAATTTATTTAATTATATATTAAGTATAATTTATCATCAAAATTTAAACAATTTAAAGACCAGTCAAGACATAACACGGAAAAGAGCGAGGGATTATTATATAAGTAATTAAGTCAATCTAGTGTCCGTTTGAGAAATTTTAAAATAAGTAATTTATGATTTAAAATGAATAAGGGACTTATTAGTGATAAATAGATAAATACTTATAAGTTAAATAAGTGTTTGGTTAATTGTCAGAATATTTTTTACTTAACTGAGCTAAAATAAATAAATTTCAAATATAATTATCTTAATTCGTGAATTTTAAATTAGAAAGACATATAAAAACATAAATTTTAAAACAAAAATCAAAAATAAAGCGAAAAATCAAAAATAAGTTGAGAAAAAGTACGTCATTGCGAGCATTCAACTTATGTAACTTATAAGCTGAGTACAGCTTATAAGCTGAGTCGACAAACACTCGTCGATAAGTAATTACTGACTTATAACTATAAGCCACTAAGTCACTTAAACGGGAGTGGCCAAACATGCCCCTAATATTAAAATGGGTTGTCCAGGATGATGTAATCAATATTAATTATTGATCCATAAAATTATGATTCCCCAACAAGTGAAGTGATCGGAGATGCTGACGCAGTCGTGTTCCAGTTCACAGTCAAAGGTGAATATATATTAGGTAGTGAAGTGATTGATTTTCTATCCTTCTTTGTTTCTGGTCACAAGTCAGACCCATTTTATACTGGTTAAACTACAGTCATCTTCATATAAAAAGACTTAGAAGCTTTCATAATCAAATTGTCATTGACCATAATAGTTATGCTTGTTACAATTAATCTAATCAAGGTTACAGAACTTAAAAATCAGTTATACTCACGTTACAATTTCTCTTACTTTGGCTGATTTTCAGAGTACTTATTTCATGTATTTGGATATTCGCTTCCATCTGAATCCCCTAACATTTAATTTTTGAATGTTCAATCTAGTATTCTCGTCCGATTAATGACTTCAAGAACACGGCTTAATATACTCGTAACAACTTCTTAAGTATCCATAGACCATATAGTTGAATGTCCAATATGAAATTATTTTGATCATGAGTTCAACACCTATTCGAAATTTGTATAACTTGGTCACACTTAACATGTGGGTTTGGTAGGAAAATGTTATTTTCAAAACAATTTTTTTTCGATGCAATAGAGTTTTATCTTTTCAAAAGTTGTTTATCGTAAATGTAGGAGGACGGTTTGTTATTTTCTTTTCTTTTTTTTTTATCGTAGCTAACCCGCAGCCGCTACCCTTCGGGTGCGCACTGGGTAAACCCTACGGGCTCACGCAATAGCCTGCAAACCACATGAACCAAGATAAACCGTATTTAAGCGACATGCTCTGATTCAGGAGGCATAATAATAAATTCTTCTCCCGAGGGATTCGAACCTGTGACCAAGAGGGTAGTTTGTTATTTTCACTCTATATTTGCTATGAAAATTAAAAAAAAATTGCGGGGTGAAT